>NC_084611.1:62424269-62719269 GCF_033978795.1 Nerophis ophidion | reverse complement strand
TTTAATTAAGTGCTTACATACTTAATAATACAACTTGATGATGATAAAGATCAGGCTTTCACGCAAGGCAACAGCGAATTTCAAAGTGTTCTTTTCTTTATATTGATTATTTTTAAACAAGTATTAACAAAGTAATATTCAAAACAGTACATGATGATGATAAAACAATCTAAATTTTACGAATAGGCAATTTTTCTTCATGCAAAAAAAACAAACAAAAAAAACTTACTTTTGAAATTGCGCACGATGGAGCATCGTCGGCTCCGAGATATCAAGAAGGTGTCCATCCCGAACCAAAGCCCAAAGCGAGTTAGCCTAGTAGGGCGAAGTGATGCCTGCTATCTCCGCTGATGCTCTGGTTCCCGAGTCGGAGCGACTGAGAGAGTGTCGGCTGGTGTGAACCAGTGCCCCCATATATAGTCCCAGTGTTCACTTCTTGCCTACTGAGGCGGTCACCGTGGAATCTCCTACGTCACGGATGCAGGGGTCACGGAGGACTGAGGGCGGGAAAAAGAAAAAAAAAAGCGGAAAAGGGCGGGACTGAGTGATGGGATTCTCTTGGGGAACTTGACGCGCGTAAAAGCTGGTTGGTTGGTGCGTCCGCGCGCTCCGTGGAGGAGGAGACTGTGTGAGCGCACGTCGAAGAAAGACAGAGGGGGAAGGAGGAGACGAGGAATCATGAATGGAAGGAGGAGGGATGATGATGATGATGCTGATGACTGAGCTTTGTGGAGGAGAGGAGGTAGGAGAACAAGTCGTTTCCTGGCTGCTGCGTTCTAGACTGTTATGGTCGGCTGCTTCCGGTTGCGCCGGCCGTGTACGACAGACAAAGAAGCTGCAACAAAAAGCTCGGATAAACTAGAGAAAACAGGATGACCCTAGAATTATGATTCATCTGGGGAAGCTCGGCGCCGGCAGAGAATCACTCCAAACTATTTTTTAATGCACAATTACACCTTAAATATTTCTTTTTCCATAAGTAAATTTATTTAATTGGGGTGTCCGATACAACCTTTTTAATTCGATACAATGTCGATATTGGGGCAATGCCAATAAACAGCTGTGGTCAAAAGTGTACTTACACTCGTAAAGATCATATTGTCATGGGTGTCTTGAGTTTCCAATAATTTCTACAACTCTTATTTTTGTGTGATGGAGTGTTTGGAGCACATACTTGTTTGTCACAAAAAACATTCATGAAGATTGGTTCTTTTATAAATTTATTATGGGTCTAAAATGTGACCTAATCTGCTGGGTCAAAAGTATACATCCAGCAATGTTAATATTTGCACTGTAAAACAAAAAAACAAAAAAAGTTGAGAAAACGCAAATTTTCAAGGTAACGTGATGCAACAAGATTTTTGCGTTTTCTCAACTTTTGACTACTATTGTTGATTTCACTAAGATTTACAAATTGAGATAAGAGTTATGTCAACTCAGATCTTCTTGTTCACCAAATTATTATATTTACATCGGACCAACAATAAAGTTCATGCTTCAATTCCATGTATTTTTACCTTCAACTAACTCATATATTCTTTTGGAACTTTGACTACTGTTGTTGACTTAATTAAGATTTCCAAGTTTAGATAAGAGTTATGCCAACTCGATCTTGTTCACCTAATTATGATATTTACGTCGGACCAACAATAAAGTTCATGCTTCAATTCCATGTATTTTTACCTTCAACTAACTCGGAAATTCTTGTTACTTCAGTTAGAAAACTTCCTTTACAAGTCAAGTAACATTTATGTTGCTATAGGTTTTTTAAAGAAATGCTGAATGAATAAATAAAATAAAGAGCACACATCAAAATATATCCGAAACCATGTTTATTTCTCATTCAGAAACATGTTTAACATAAGGGTTAAATTGGGTGTGTCAGAGACCTTGACACTTTCCCAGGTATTTTCTTTAAAGTGAATAAAACACTTCCCTAACAGTAAAATTGGATCCCTATAACACTGAAGTTAAAAGCTAAGAAATAAATGTTTTTACAGCAGCCAGGCAATATAATTTTTTAATGATTTGATGATAGAATCATCATTATAGAGAAAATTTGTTTTGTAAATTAGAACAGTTGAAAAACTTGATCAGTTGACAGTGAATATGCACCTCTTGTCAACCTCACTTAAATGTAAAGAAAAATGTATATCTACATTTACTGTAAGTGAGATTCACAAAATACCAGTATGATACATAGCCCGCCAGAACTCGGTACTGGCTTTGCATACCTCTTTGACCTACTGTATGCCATGACGTTGATTATCCAAAAGGAGATGAAGTACACATATGAAGCCATTCAAATTATCTTTTTGAAGATTGGCTCTTTGCTCAAGTCTCCTCTGCCTTTGAAATATATTAACGATTCTTTATTTTCTTTTTTTTAAGAATCTTTATTTCAGAGGAAGAGGAGACTTGAGCACAGAGCCAAGCTCGAAAAAGATAGTCTGACTGTCTTCATCTCCTTCGGATAATCAATGTTCATGGCATACAGTAATCCAAAGAGGTATGCAAAGGCAGTACCGAGGTCTGCCGGGTTATGTAGCATGATGGCATTTTGTAAATTTTAAATACATTTTGAAAAAAATAAAATAAAACAAAATGGTGTATCTCACTTAATTGTAAATACATTTAAAAATATATATATAATTGTTTTCCGTGAGGTCTTGCATGTTTTAAATCACTGGCCGTGAAGTTTTATATGAGCACCAACCACAATGCACTAGAACAGACAGAAAACATATGTTGGCTTCCACATTAAGAGTCACAGCAAAAGCTTTCTTTTCAGAGACCTTGTCCGCTGAGAGCACTGAGAGCCAAACTCGAAAAAGATAGACTGAATTGCTTCAAAGGTGTACTTCATCTCCTTTGGATAATCAATGCTCATGGCATACAGTAGGCTAAAGAGGTATGCAAAAGCGGTACCGAGGTCTGGCAGGTCATGTAGCACGATGGAACCTTCCAACACAACAGCCCAGTCCCGTACGTTGGGTGATACCACAGGATCATTTTCTTCAAGGATTGTAAGGATGCCAACAGACACGCCTCTGAGCACTCTTTCTTCAGGGTCAGTTTCCTGAGGAATAGTAACAGATGCATGATTGAGCGTTAGGTCGAACAAAAGGATGTAAATAGGGCCCGACTTGTATGGATCGTCTGGGAACGATTACAATTTTACAATGTTCAAAAAAACTTTTCTTTATGGTTATATGCATTGGCTAAAGAATATGACATTTGGGCATTCAAAAACATCTCTGAGCACAAAATTAAATCTACACAAAGTGTATTATGCATAAAATCTTTGTCATCAGCAATGAGATCCTACTCAAAATGTTTTTTAGCTTGTTGCTCCACTCTCCAGTTCAAGACAAGGCAACAGAAATCATTCATTTTAACTTTTCGTGCATTTTTGAAGGAATAGGCGAAGATTGTTCATCGCAGGTAAGCTTAGCTTAAAAACTAGCAATCAATTGTAAGTGTAAGCTTGCCGCTGCCGACTGTGAGCCAGGGTGAATTTAGTTTATATTTAACAGACATTCATCAGCAACGTTGTTTTCTCTTCTGCAACTTAAAACTAACACCATGTAGTCGGAATAGAGTTGTAAAGTTTATCTTCTGACTGTTGGCGAAGGCAGGCTACCAATACACTACCAGTATTTGAGCTACCGTATTTCCTTGAATTTCCGCCGGGTATATGTTATGCACATGCCTCGTTTTACCGCCGGATCAAACTCGTTTTGCAAAAAAATTAGCGCATGCTTAGAATTAGCGCATGCCTAGAATTACTGCCGGGTCAAACTTGTTTAGCAGAATAATTAGCGCATGTCCCTGTTTACCACTGGGTCATACTTGTCACATCATGAGTGTGTAACACAGCTGGGAAATAAGCCATATTTCCTGTCATGGCATCCTCTCATATTACCTGCGCCGTTTCCACGTTTAATCTCGCGAGTTTAACACAGGCGCTCACGTGACCCGCTGCAGCCTATCGTGCTCTGTATATAAAACAGCGTTCCAAGATGGCTGCCAGAAGCAGTGTCTAAACCTGGGGACATCTGAAGCCGGTATGTTTTAAAGTTGCCATTTGCCTGCATATCGTAAAAACAACCGTCCAACATTTTACAACTAATAGGTGCCGACCATCAGGGCCGAGTTGCAATGAGAGAGTATGGCGATGTTAAGATATTAAGCCGAGTTGGTAAGTGAATTTGTTTGCTAATAGTAGCTACTAGCCGTACCCATGTATTTTCTATGGGGGGTTAGCATCGGGTATTAATCCCGTTTCCTCCAATGTTTCTGATCCGATTGAATTTATATGTAGGTCGAGTCTTTATTTCGGGTGCTTACATACGGTGACTGAGTGTTGGGGCGTTTTAAGGCCATTTGCATTTTTTATGCTACACATTAACTGTTCTGAAGGTTTGCATATTTATGTAATTGTTCCTTTTGTTCTACAAATAGGAGATCATTTCTATTAAGGGTTTGATTATTATTATTTATTTCTATTTCTTATGAGTCGTTTGGAAAGGTAAATTGTGTTTCTTTAAAGGCCTACTGAAACCCACTACTACCCACCACGCAGTCTGATAGTTTATGTATCAATGATGAAATATTAACATTGCAACGCATGCCAATACGGCCTTTTTAGTTTACTAAATTGCAATTTTAAATTTCCCTGGAGTTTCGTCTTGAAAACGTCGTGTAATGATGACGTGTACGCAAGACGTCACGGGTTTTTAGGAAGTATGAGCGCTACGCACACACACAGCTAAAAGTCGTCTGCTTTAACGGCATCATTACACAGTATTTTGGAGAACTGTGTTGCTGAATCTTTTGCAATTTGTTCAATTAATATTGGAGGAGTCAAAGTAGCATGATGGAGTTGGGAAGCTTTAGCCTTTAGCCACACAAACACACGGTGATTCCTTGTTTAAAATTCCTGGAGGTGAAAATTTACTATGGATCAGAGCGCGGTCAAGCGAACATGAAACACGACGGAATGTCAACCAGCAGGTTTCGGTGAGAAAATTGTGGTTCAAAAGTCGCTTCTCACCGAATAAAAGCTGAGCTTGCCCCGTCCATAGCTGCCGTGGACTCCCCTGAGACACTGCGCGTCAAGACACCCATGGATGTACACCTCTGACTATCAGGTACTATTTAACTCCCTAAAACACTAGCAACACAATAGAAAGATAAGGGATTTCCCAGAATTATCCTACTAAATGTGTATAAAAACATCGGAATCCGTCCTGATGCAATCGCGTTTTTTTTTTTACTATCAATATCCTCAAACACAAATCTTTCATCCTCGCTCAAATTAATGGGGAAATTGTCGTTTTCTCGGTCCGAATAGCACTTTTTGTTATAGGCTCCCATTAAAATCAATGTGAAGGTGTGAGGAGCCCGTGTGTTTGTTTGCTGCATATAAAGTTTTTGGTTATTTATTTGCCAAATTTGCAAAATCTTCCACCAAAAATATTTTTCTTAGTGGAATATTTGATGTGAAGTAATCGGAACCTTGGATAAGTCAATAATTCATAATAACTTTGATTTTGATTCAATAATATGTTTTTGAGTAATGACAGTGTGGAAGAAAAAAGAAAAACAGCTTTGTTTTATTAGTCAACATTGCAAGTTTTTCTAAATTACATTCAACCTTTAAGCTTTTTTATTTCACTTTTGTTATGTCACCTGCAGTTTATTTTAATAGTATTTTTAGAATGTGCCGTGGGCCTTTTAAAACATTACCTTTGGGCTGCAAATGGCCTCCGGGGCACACTTTTGACCCACCTGCTTTAGATAATGAAAAATTAAATCTGATAAATCTATGGATCAAAAGCAGAGCCTGGCGACGTATACGCGTTTATCATAACTCTCTCGCTCTCTCTGTCTCTGCCCTCCTTCACGAATGTTGCTGCGAACACAATTTGTTTTGTTTTTAACCCCTTCTAAACCCTGAACGTATGTTGAAAATACACACAACCCTAACTCAAAATGCCGGACTTTTGAGTCATTTAAGAAACTCCGCCCGGACAGCTCCGCAAAAGAGGACATGTCTGGTGAAAAGAGTCTATCGTAGCCCAGTCGTTGCTAGCATGCTGTGTGTTGCGCCTCGTTGTGCATTGTTTACACAACGTGCGGTACGCTACTTAATATGTCCACGTGGAAACTCGTTCGGTACACCTCCGAACCAAACCGAAACCCCCGTACCGAAACGGTTCAATACAAATACACATACCGTTACACCCCTAATGCTGACACATTTGCTACTGGATACTTTCTAATATATTTCTGCCTTGGAAACTTATATGTGTAAGTAATATGCAACTATAATTGTTTGATACATGTTTGTTTTGACAAATTTGCTGTTTTAGACTGCAACATTTTTCAATTAAGGACACTTATTATTATTATTTTGTATTATTATTGTGATTATTATCACGTTTAAAAAAATAATAATAATTAGGCCATACATCACTTTACTCATTGCATGTCATAGGTCAGCAACCAATCAATCAATTAAGCAATTCATGTTAATTTATAAAGCCCTTAATCACAAGAGCTTCACAAACTAACAATAAACCTTTAGAAAAAAAAAATGATGTAGACACCCCCCTTCCAGTGTGATCCCCTGCAATGGATGGCGATTGGGTACAGTTATTGGATTGTCACATTAGTAGATAATGTGAGAGTCTATCGGAAAAGCAGCAAACAGTCATGGGGTAAAGGCGTCCTTCTTCCTGGCTCAATCCGGTCGTCCCACAGTTGTGCGTGAAAGGCCAATCCACCACAAATCACAGCTGGAGTCAGCTAGAAATTCATTCAGGCTGGTACCTCTCCAAAAGTTACCCGTGACAACTTGGTAACTTTTCCAAGCAGGAACAGAAAGGCGGCAGATCAACCCAAAACCAGTGAAGTTTGCACGTTGTGTAATTTGTAAAGAAAAACAGATAACAATGATTTGCAAATCCTTTTCAACTTATATTCAATTGAATAGACTGAAAAGACAAGGTATTTAATGTTTGAATTTTTGCAAATAATAATAAAGATAATAATCATTAACTTAGAATTTAATGGCAGCAACATATTGCAAAAAACTTGGCTCAGGGGCATGTTTACCACTGTGTTACATGGTCTTTCCTTTCAACAACACTCAGTAACATTTGATAACCGAGGAGACCAATTTTTGAAGCTTTTCAGGTGAAATTATTTCCCATTCTTGCTTGATGTACAGCTTAAGTTGGTCAACAGTCCGGGGTCTCTGTTGTGGTATTTTAGGCTTCAAATTGTGCCACACATTTTCAATGGGAGACAGGTCTGGACCATAGGCAGGGCAGTCCAGTACCCGCCCTGTTTTACTGTGATGCCATGCTGTTGTATCATGTGGCTTGGCTTGTCTTGCTGAAATAAGCAGGGGCGTCCATGATAACGATGCTTGGATGGCAACATACTTTATTTTAGTCCAAAACCTGTACGTACCTTTCAGCATTAATGGTGCCTTCACAGATGTGTAAGTTACCCATGCCTTGGGCACTAATACACCTGGCGCCTATAACAATCCGGATGGGTCTTTTCCTCTTTTTAACGGAAGACACAACGTCCACAGTTTCCAAAAACAATTTGAAATGTGGACTCATCAGACCACAGAACGCTTTTCCACTTTGCATTAGTCCATCTTAGATAAGCAACTAAGCCGGTGAAGTTTCTGGATGTTGTTAATAAGGTGCTTTCCCTTTGCATAGTAGAGTTTTAACTTGCACTTACAGATGGAACGACTAACTGTAGTTACTGACAGTTGTTTTCCGAGGTGTTCTTGAGCCCATGTGGTGATATCCTCTACACACTAATGTCGCTTTTTGCGTTTATTTTGTAGCGCATTTGCCCCTTTGTCAGCATTCATATCTGCATTTATAGAACGTTGTTGAGGTTGGAATAAGATGAGATTGGAGAAACTCGTTCAGCTAAGGCAAGAGTGTGTTTGTGAGTTATTACACTATCACTCCATGCCAGACCACAATTTACTAGTTTGGTTGCACGCCATTTTTGTTCCTTCATTCCACATGCTTGTTTAGCGCCGGTTTACTCTGACATTTCTGACTCGTCACCCAGGCTATCAGGCTCACTTAATCACCTGCTCTAGTGTCGCTAGTCAGGGGAGACTCAAACAGTAAATCTATATTTTTAGAAAGACTAATGGTGCCTTCTTGATTTTGGGTGAAGACCATCCATCTTCAGCAGAACATGGGCCAGTTATCTTCAAAACTATAGTCTTGTTCTATGCACCTATTAAGCGAGACTAATTTGCTATAGCATCCATCTTGCCAAATGAATGCATGTTTTAAAATAATTACACAATAGTCGAGCTAAAACCGCGTTATAGCTTAAGTTAATTTATAAAGAACAGGAAATTAGCCAGTAGACCGGGAAATCAAATCAAATACTTTCAACAGCACAGCAACAAGATGAGCTTTAGTAACCTGTAAATTGTTTTCCAAAGATTGTATTACATTTTAGTGCACACACCAAACAATATATAGCATAAATCAGTTTAAATCAAGAACTGATTCAGAATCAGATCATAACCCCAAGAATTGTATTCAAATCGATTTGTGAGTTGTTGTAACACATCCCTACTTATTGTGTGTGTCTAGCCCGTGTGTTATTGTGTGCTTAGCTGTTTTGTAACTGCAAATTCCTAGTAGCCAAGAGCCTACCATGTTTACCTTTTGTAAATGACTTGCTAAAATACAAAATAGACCAATGTTCCATGCTTATTGGACTTTTACAGTAGGAAAGGGATTAATATGGGCCCATTTGTTGCGGGTTACCTAAAACATGGAATTGACGAATTGGGGGAGTGCACTGTCCTTTATTTTACCTGCTCAGTTGCCTTGTGGTTGGAGTGTCCACCCTGAGATCGGTAGGTTCTTGAGTTCAAACCCCAACCGAGTCATACCAAAGACTTTAAAAATGGGACCCATTAGATCCTTGCTTGGCACTCAGCATCAAGGGTTGGAATTGGGGGTTGAATCACCAAAATACTTCCAGAGCGCAGCCACCGCTGCTGCTCACTGCTCCGCTCACCTCCCAGGGGGTGGAACAAGGGGATGGGTCAAATACAGAGGGTAATGTCAGTATTAATTGCTATGTAAAGTGGCGCTTTCCATCATTGTCAGAAGACCACATTGCAAAATGATTAACCCTCACCTTGCTTTCACGCAATATCCACCCAGGAATGGGGTCATGTGAATCCTTTTCCTACTGTAGATGTTGTCCAGCTTTGCACAAGTAAACTTGCGGTAGGATTGCATGTATCAGCCCAATATCTGATACCAGTATCAGGTCGGGAAACCTCTAATACATATAAAAAGGAAATATTGACAACAAAGATATTCATGGTGACATCACTCTTAGAAAACAGTGTATATAAACAGATGAATTAGCTCTTTTTTTGTGCTGTCTAAGTGCCTTTGAATTGAATATAAGTTTTAAAATAGATGCAGAAGCTGTTGTCAGTGGGGTTTTTTTTAACATAAATATATTCAAGTAGAAATGTGAGCATGAGCATTCGGAGCAGTGTGAATATAACATAAAAAGAAAGGACCTGCAATATCAGATGAGTAAAGTGTTGTTTGTCCTGATCTTATAGGACGTCCTTGACCCCGCAGGACATTCTGAAAACACAGGCTTCCCCCTTCACACAATCCTACATCGCCAGCTGCACCGGTGTTGTTTTTTCTTCAAACATTTCAGTGGCAGAACTTAGTCCAAATGCCACCACAGAGTGCCAGTCTTAGTGTTGTGTCACCCGCAGTTGCTTTGTGGGCGCATCTCCCGGTGTCGTGTTTGTGTCAATCCCACACAGCCATACAAGGCTTCCCCGATCCACACCGTCCACCAGCTTGTTTTCTTCTTTCCCACATTGGTCCATAGTGCTTTGAAGCACTCACTGACCAAGGAGTGCGTCATGGTGGCTTGTTGTTCTTCTGTGCCCTGCGGTGTGACAAAAATAGATCACACATCTAATCAACTTCTGTCTCCAGGGTTTGTCGCTGAATGGATCTTTATTTCAAGTGACGTCAGTTCGGTCGCACCAGCTGCAGGTTAAGGTGGAGGCAAGCAATGGTACAATGAGATGGAGGTGTGGCGGTTGCCGTGGCAACACCACACATCCTTTTACACCCTCCATTACTGTTGACTGTAAATGCATATCATTAAAGACACTGGCAGTAGACACTAGACAGATATAAAAGTATTAACAGAATCACAAATACCAAATAGTACCTCAATTTTCCTTAGTAATCACAACATTTATACAAACCCTGGAAATAATTATGGAATCACCAGTCTTGGAAGATGTTCTTTCAGTTGTTTAATTTTGTAGAAAAAAGCTGACTTGCAGACTTGACAGTATTTGTAATTTCAAACACAAAAATAATTGAAGAAAATACAGTGGCATTTTTTGCATCAAACAGAGTGAAACAATTATAGAATCACTTGATTCAGAGGAAATATATATGGACTCAAGAAAAAAAAAAAAAAAACTACAACACATCATTCAATCAATCAATCAATGTTTACTTATATAGCCCTAAATCACTAGTGTCTCAAAGGGCTGCACAAACCACCACGACATCCTCGGTAGGCCCACATAAGGGCAAGGAAAACTCACACCCAGTGGGACATCGGTGACAATAATGACCCAGTGGGACGTCGGTGACAATAATGACTATGAGAACCTTAGAGAGGAGGAAAGCAATGGATGTCGAGCGGGTCTAACATGATACTGTGAAAGTTCAATCCACAATGGATCCAACACAGTCGCGAGAGTCCAGTCCAAAGAGGATCCAAGACACAGCAGCGAGATTCCCGTTCACAGCGGAGCCAGCAGGAAACCATCCGAAGCGTAGGCGGACCAGCAGCGCAGAGATGTCCCCAGCCGATACACAGGCGAGCAGTACATGGCCACCGGATCGGACCGGACCCCCTCCACACGGGAGAGTGGGACATAGAAGAAAAAGAAAAGAAACGGCAGATCAACTGGTCTAAAAAGGGAGTCTATTTAAAGGCTAGAGTATACAAATGAGTTTTAAGGTGAGACTTAAATGCTTCTACTGAGGTGGCATCGCGAACTGTTACCGGGAGGGCATTCCAGAGTACTGGAGCCCGAAATGAAAACGCTCTATAGCCCGCAGACTTTTTTTGGGCTTTGGGAATCACTAATAAGCCGGAGTCCTTTGAACGCAGATTTCTTGCCGGGACATATGGTACAATACAATCGGCAAGATAAGATGGAGCTAGACCGTGTAGTATTTTATACGTAAGTAGTAAAACCTTAAAGTCACATCTTAAGTGCACAGGAAGCCAGTGCAGGTGAGCCAGTACAGGTGTAATGTGATCAAACTTTCTTGTTCTTGTCAAAAGTCTAGCAGCCGCATTTTGTACCAACTGTAATCTTTTAATGCTAGACATGGGGAGACCCGAAAATAATACGTTACAGTAGTCGAGGCGAGACGTAACAAACGCATGGATAATGATCTCAGCGTCTTTAGTGGACAGAATGGAGCGAATTTTAGCGATGTTACGGAGATGAAAGAAGGCCGTTTTAGTAACGCTTTTAATGTGTGCCTCAAAGGAGAGAGTTGGGTCGAAGATAATACCCAGATTCTTTACCGTGTCGCCTTGTTTAATTGTTTGGTTGTCAAATGTTAGAGTTGTATTATTAAATAGAGTTCGGTGTATAGCAGGACCGATAATCAGCATTTCCGTTTTTTTGGCGTTGAGTTGCAAAAAGTTAGCGGACATCCATTGTTTAATTTCATTAAGACACGCCTCCAGCTGACTACAATCCGGCGTGTTGGTCAGCTTTAGGGGCATGTAGAGTTGGGTGTCATCAGCATAACAGTGAAAGCTGATACCGTATTTGCGTATGATGTCACTTAGCGGCAGCATGTAGATGCTGAAGAGTGCAGGGCCAAGGACCGAACCCTGGGGAACTCCACACGTTACCTTAACGTAGTCCGAGGTCACATTGTTATGGGAGACACACTGCATCCTATCAGTAAGATAAGAGTTAAACCAAGACAGGGCTAAGTCTGACATACCAATTCGTGTTTTGATACGTTCTAATAAAATATTATGATCGACGGTATCGAAAGCAGCGCTAAGATCGAGGAGCAGCAACATAGATGACGCATCAGAATCCATCGTTAGCAATAGATCATTAGTCATTTTTGCGAGGGCTGTCTCCGTGGAGTGATTTGCCCTGAAACCGGATTGAAAGGTTTCACATAGATTGTTAGACGCTAAGTGTTCATTTAACTGCTCCGCAACAATTTTTTCAAGGATTTTTGAAATAAAGGGAAGGTGAGACACCGGTCGGTAATTTACCATGAGGTCAGGATCGAGGTTAGGTCTTTTAAGAAGAGGATGAATAACCGCTTTTTTGAATGCTAGGGGAACAGTGCCCGAGGAGAGTGATAAGTTTATAATATTTAGCACTGATGGACCTAATAATTCAAAGAGCTCCTTGATCAGTTTCCCAGGAAGAGGGTCAAGTAAACATGTTGTCTGTTTTATTCCATTTACACGTTGTAACAATTCCTCTAATGTTATTTCCTCAAAACGAGAGAAACTATTTTGGAGGGCAGTATCCGCCGTATATACAATCGTGTCAGTGTTAATAGAACCCCGTTGTAGCTGGGACGCATTGTCTTTAATCTCCTTTCTAATGACTTCAATTTTCTTACTAAAGAATTGCATAAAGTCATCAGCTGAGTGGGTGGAGCTACTGGAAGGAGTCCCTTGTTGGGTTAGCGATGCTACCGTACTAAACAAAAAATTAGGATCGTTTTTATTACGGTGGATGAGATTTGAGTAATATTTAGCTTTAGCTAAGGTAAGCATGCGTTTATAAGTTATTAAACCATCACTCCATGCCTGATGGTGCACCTCAAGTTTAGTCGTGCGCCATTTGCGTTCCAGCTTTCTACATAATAATTTCTGAGCTCTAGTTTCTTCTGTAAACCACGGGGTGCGCTTTTTTGGAGCCTTTTTTAACTTTAGCGGTGCTATGTTATCAATGGTTTCGCGCAGGGCGTCGTTAAAGTTGTTAGTGAGGTTATCAATAGAGCCCACATACTTTGGGAATGGTGCCATTACCGAGGGCAGTAGGTCAGCAAGTGTTGTCGTTGTGGCTGTATTAATGTTGCGGCTGCTATAGCAGGTATTATTATTATTAGTTTGACGAACATGCGTCTGAATCTCGAATTTTATAAGGTAATGATCGGACAATACTTTAGTATACGGGAGTATCGTAACTTTGGAAACGGTGATGCCCCTGACAAGCACTAGGTCTATCGTATTACCGTTGCGATGCGTGGGTTCATTTATTATTTGTGTGAGACCACAGCTATCAATTACAGTCTGGAGCGCTACGCACGGTGGGTCCGATGGGGTATTCATATGGATATTAAAGTCCCCCATTATGATTATATTATCGGCGTGTGTCACTAGATCAGCAACGAACTCTGTGAATTCATTAATAAAGTCCGAATAGTGCCCTGGGGGGCGGTAGATAACAGCCAGGTGTAGAGGCAGCGGTGTGACAGACCTCATAGTAAGCACCTCAAACGATTTATATTTATTATTTATGTTAGGACTAAGGTTAAAGTTTTCGTTGTATATTAGTGCGACCCCCCCACCCCTTTTGAGCGGACGGGCAATATGCGCATGTGTAAAGTTAGGAGGACATGCCTCATTTAGCGCAAAAAAGTCGTTTGGTTTAAGCCAGGTTTCGCTGAGACCGATGACGTTAAGATTGTTGTCTCTGATAATATCATTAACTAACAACGTTTTAGGAGACAATGATCTTATGTTTAAAAAACCTATATTATAGGTAGTGGGCTGTTTTAGGGAATTTTTGATCAAATTATCCGTAGTAGCAATATTAATAATGTTGTGTTTATTATGCCCAGTGCATTTAGTATAGTTACGACCATATCTAGGAATTGATACGACAGGAATTTTCCGATTGTTTATTGTTGCTTTGATAAACTGCACGCATCATGGTTAGCCACCTCAGTAACGGGGATTTTCCGATTGTTTGTTTGTTGCTTTGATAAACTGCACACATCATGGTTAGCCATCTCAGTAACGGGGATTTTCCGATTGTTTGTTTGTTGCTTTGATAAACTGCACGCATCATAGTTAGCCACCTCAGTAAAACACATGTCCAACTCTGAAACACTCAAAGCAGAAAAAACTTGTTCTAATTTAACTGACTCCTTACCCAGACCAGTAGTCTCGCATTTTCCATCTAAATCCGTCTTCGGGATGGAGGAAAGTGGTGTTCTGTGGGGATTAGCCTTCTGCTTTGTTTTTAGCCCCGCTCGGCATCCGCGTTTCCGAACACACCGCTGGCGTCTGCTCCGTAGACGGCCCCCGCTGCTACTAGACTCCCCTGCTTCACAGGCCGCTGGATGTAGCCGCCGATGTATTCCCATGCTAGTTAGCAAGTCTAGCACGCCCGCGTCTATCAGTCCAAAACGGCCCGATTCGTCCACATCCAGAAGTGTCTGGCGGTCGTACGTGATCACGGAGTGACCACGATGTGAGCCAGCCATAAAGTTTGTGGAATTGTCCGGTATTTCTGCCAAATGTTCCATCTTTAGCAAGAGCTCCTCGAGAGCGCAGCCCGTCCGGGCGCCGCCATCTTGGAATATATCATTAGTACTTTGTTGCATCACCTTTGGCTTTTATAACAGTGACGGACCGTACTCTTAAGTCTTGCTTTAACTCAATCACAGATTTTAAATTACATTGAGATTTAGACTCTTTTCAGGCCATGGCATTGACCTTATGTGTCTTAATTCAAGGAATGTACTTAGTTTTTGCTCCATGGTAAGATGCATTATCATCTTAAAAAAGGATGTCATTATCCCCAACGTGTCAGGAAGTGTGACGTACCCTAAGAGGCGGACATGGCAGGCTTGATGCAGGGAAAACATGACTTTAATGTTCAAAGGAAATGCAGGAAAACAGGAATCATGAACCAAGAACTAGGAACCAGGATCACAGAAGACAGTAAACAAGAACCAGGAAACAGGCAATAGGATACAAGGAGAACTGGAGACAGCAAACAGCTAACAATACTCAAGCACTGACTGGAGGGCGAGGCAGGCATAAATAGCATCCGGCTGATTGACACCAGGTGTGGCCCGGCTGCAAATCAGCAGGTGAGGGCAATCAGTGCTCAGGGAGAAAAGCAGGAAACAAAACCAAAATAAGAGCGCTGACAGGAAATAAACACAAACACAGACAACCCCAACAAAAGAGCACATCCTTTTGTAACCAGCCGTGACACAAACATGCTTTCGATCGAGTCATAGAATAAGAAAAGTGTCAAAAATGTCAATGTATACTTGTGCATTCAGTCAAGATGTAATGACAGTCATCTCCACAGAACCATTACCTGAAATGCACCCCCATATGCACCCACATATCACCAAAGTCTGTAGAAATGTCCATGTCTTCTTCAGACAGTCATATCGATAAATTAAATTGGAACGGCACGTAACAAATGTTACGGCATAATCGCCTTGACCAATGCAGGTTTGCGATTCATCACTGAATATGACTTTCATCCAATCATCCATAGTCCACGATTGATTTTCTTTAGCACATTGGAACCTTGTTTTTTTTTTTTTTAATGTTATTTATAGCTTTTTTTTTTAGCTTTTCTCTGTGTTTCAAATCCCATTTCCTTTAGGCTGTTTCTTCCAGTTTTGTCACAGAAAATGCCTTTAGTTTCTGTCTATATGTTCTTCATTTTTGTGCTGTGCATTTTCTGTTTTAAATACATTTTGATTTATATTTTTGTCCTGACATGTTGATGTTTTCCTTGGTCTACCAGTATGCTTGCCTTTTACAAATTTCCCATGTTGTTTGTACTCTGTCCAGAGTTTGGCCACAGCTGACTGTAAATACTGTACCAGTATCGTCCACTTCCTTGTTTTTAAAGTTAGAATTTTTACACTATATAACAGCAACATCAAATTCAACAATGAATTGTTAATTGCTCATTTCAACAGCAGAAACTTGTATGCAAATTACAACAGTATTAAGCATTTTTGTGAACCATTTAATCAATCAATCAATCAATGTTTACTTATATAGCCCTAAATCACTACTGTCTCAAAGGACTGCACAAACCACAACACAAACCACTACGACATCCTCGGTAGGCCCACATAATGAACCCTTTAAAGGCAGGGATGTCAAACGTACAGCCCGAGGGCCGGATCAGGCCCGCAAACAGGTTTTATCCGGCCCGCGGGATGAGTTAGCCAAGTGTAAAAATTTACCTGAATTTTTTTAGTGAAAGAAACAGCAGTTCTAAATGTGCCCACTAGATGTCGCAATAACAATTTTTGTATCTTTGTAGATGATGCTACATCAGCAAACCTGTTCCGTCTCCCTGTAATGTTTGTCTGATCTTGAATGGGATTGTGCTGAAAATGTTTATTTCCCCTTGAGGATTAAAAAAGTATGTCTGATTCTGATTCTGATATGTACAAAATAAACCACATGATGTTAGTACATCAGTCGAGGAAAATGATCAAACAACATAAATAACATCCTGTAATTTCATTTTAATATATGTTTTTATCTTGATAGATTGAAAATTAACACCAATGACTTGACTGATGAACATTATCACATAATTTATTCAGAAAATATAAATAACGACCAAAAAAGATAGAATACTATTAACTGCAAAATTTAAGTATAAAAAAAAAACACAACAACATTATGATTTGTACAATTTTAGAATGTGCTTGTTCTATTTTTAAAGAAAGAAAACAATCTGAAATTGTCTTTATTTTTAAGTTATTGTGACGTGATTTTACCAGTTCACCCCACTTGGGAGTAGATTTTTCTCCATGTGGCCCCCGATCAAAAATGAGTTTGACACCCCTGCTTTAAGGTGATTGCTGTCCCAGAGTCATGTTTTGAAGCTAAAAAAATAATGTATTTTGAAATACGAACTGAACTACATTAAAAGAAACAAAAAGAGTGGAGGCAGAGTAGTGGTAAATGTGCTGAGAGAACTGAACTACTAAGCAGAGGGAAACATGTAATTTGCTACTGACAATATTATGGAATGTATAACCATTAAAATCTGTCATACAAAGAGCAAACATGTATTGGTCAGCTGTATAGCTAGAATACCTTGGGCAAGTATTTAAATCTTTGAGGACTTTTCCCATACTTCCAAGATTATCTAAACTTGTTGAAATAATTCAACAACAGATAAAAACAATTCATAAAATAAAGTGGATTATTTGTTTATATCCACAGCAGATACAGAGCATAAATTACACAATTATGGCATTAATGGAAACAACAGAAGATATTACAAATGCAATAGATCAATGGTTTTCAATCACAACTTTGCAAATTGCTGGCGAGGCCCGCTGCACCTGACGAGGTGGGCAACCGGGGAAGGGCCACATCGGTGGCCGACGAGGAGGTCGGCGCCCGTGGCGTGGCGAATGACCTATGTAATGGCCACATTTGTGGCCGACCAGGAGGTCGGCGCCCTTGGCGTAGCAGACGACCACGTAGCGTCCACCTCTGTGGCCGACGAGGAGGCCGGCGCACTTGGCGTGGCGGACGACCACGTAGAGGCCACATCCGAGGCCGACGAGGAGGCGGGCGCCTCATCATCGTGGCAGGCGGCGGGTCTTGGCGTGGAGCTTCAGGCGGCGGGTCTTGGCATGGAGCTGCTACTGGTGGCACTGGAGCTTGGCGGCGTGGAGCTGCTGCTGGCAGCACTGGAGCTTGTCGTGGTGCAGGCAATGGTACCTGTTGTGGTGCAGGCACTGAAGCTGGTCGTGGTGCAGGTAATGGTACCTGTTGTGGTGCGGGCACTGGGGCCCGGCGTGGTGCAGGCACTGGGGCCCGGCGTGGTTCAGGCACTGGAGATTGGTGTGGTGCAGGCACTGGGGCCTGGCGTGGTGCAGGCACTGGAGCTTGGTGCTAGCCGTGGACTTGGTGCTAGTTGTGGACTTGGTGGTAGCCGTGGACTTTTTAATTGGTGCTAGCCGTGGACTTGAACTTGGTGCTAGCCGTGGACTTGAACTTGGTGCTGACCGTGGACTTGAACTTGGTGCTGGACTTGGACTTGGTGCTGGACTTGGTGCTAGCCGTGGACTTGGACTTGGTGCTAGCCGTGGTGCAGGTGGAGGTAGCCTAGCTGGGGGTTGCGGCTTGGCAGGCTGAAAGGCTGGTGGTGGAGGCCGTACCGGATGTGGCGGCTTAGCAGGCCGAAAGACCGGTGGCGGAGGGCGGGCTGGCGGCTGTGGCTTGGTAGGCCGAAGAACTGGTGGTGGCGGCTGTGCTAGAGGCTGTGGCGGCCCCACCTGAACCGCTCCCAGCCCTAGCCCCCCCCCCCTCAAGTAGCATATACCAGACGCACTCCCCGCGGTCTGGAACTGTCTTTTGGGGTGGGTGGCGCGAAGTAAGAAGGGGGGCAGTATCCTCACCTTTAAATTGTCCAAAAATTATTTTTGTTTCTGCCTGGGCTTGAGTGGGTGAAAAAAAATAATTATTTTGTAATGGGGCGGGGCTTGAGTCTTGGGGGGCGGGGCATGAAATTCAGATGGCTGTGACTGATTAGACCCGATGTTTAGGAACATGTTTTGATAATATTTTATCATGGTTATGGGGATAGAGTCTTTGGTTGGGGGTGACTGATCAAAAGAAAAATAATTCAGAGAAAATAAATCTTCCTGAGCTGTGTGGTCATCCACTGACGGTGGCGTGAGGTTGTCCTGGGGAAACCGGGCATGTCTGCCGCCTTTTTCCGCCAGGAGGGGAGGAGCTTACGAGAGCGACGCGTCCTGTCCGCTTGTGGAAGACTTCCCTGACGTCCTTCCGGGACTGCTGTGACACGGCGCCGTCCCCGGACCACATGGAGCTAATAGGGATTAGCTTTCCTGGAGGAATAGCGCAGAGTTTCCTCTTCCATCGCGCACAGGACCTGTTGTCATGGTAACAAAACAAACCAGGTAGTGCAAAAACCGGAACTGAGTATCAAAAAAACAAAACATAATCACACAGACATGACAATTGTGGAATGTCTAGCATGAATAAAAACACTTTAAACCACCATGAAATCTCACCGCTCACATATAAAAGTACTAAGTTAACATGTTTTTGGGATGTGGAAGAAAACTTAGATTACACTTCACAAACTGTGATTCCAGCATGCTCACCACTCGCTTGAATATTAAAAATAAGTATTGATTTGATTTGACAGCCGGATTCTAACTCCAAAGGCCAGTTGTTGGTACCTTAGCAGCCTGCTGATATGTTCATGACAGAATTCAAGATGTCCATTTGTACCCCTAGGGAGGTCATATGAATCCAAATTTTTATGACATTATAAAAGCAACAATGTGACTGCTTGCACGTCACTCGGGCAAACATTGTGCCAAAGCAGTAGAGCAGTATTTGGTTTTCGGAAGTGCAGCAGAACAATTGAACGACAAAAAGGAGGGGGTGGAGGGTTTGGTTTTAGAAAACAAAGACCAACATGAGAGGAGGCGAGTAAGACTGGCACAAGTGGCTTTGTGGACTATTTGTGTGACACAGAAAATGAAACATTCCTTCGTTGATGACGTCGTTACCCGTTATACTAGCCCGGGGGTCAGCAACCTGCGGCGCTAGGGCTCCGTAGCGCCACCCTCGTGGCTCCCTGGACCTCTTTCAGAGATGTGTGAAAATGGAAAAAGATGAATGAAAAAAATATATTTTTTGAAAATCATTTCTGTAGGAGAACAAACATGACACAAACCTTCCTAATACTTAGAAATTCCACTGTTTATGTTATACATGCTTTTTGGCAAGCACCGTTTTGTCCTACTAATTTCAGCGATCCTTGAACTTATCATAGTTTGCTTACATGTACAAATTTCTCCGATGCCACTCTTTCTTTGTCATTTGGTCCACCAAAAGTTTTATGCTGTGCGTGAATGCACAAAGGTGAACTTTGTTGATTTGATTGATTTGCTAAAGTGCTTACCACCCATAGCAAAAATGTGCTTGCTCATCTGTTGCTTAATCACCTATCTTAAAAACATTTTGAGCTTCTCATATCTGTCTAATTCTGTGATCAATTGTTTCGCTTTTATTGCTCCTAAGGGACCCTTAGGAGCAATAAATAAGCCTTAAAAGAGACAAGATATCACTGAGACAAAGGAGGTTGAGTTGAGACAACCATTTGAGCAATATTTGAGAAGTGGGATAAACTGAGGAGAGCTCATATATGTATGCCACTGATCTCAATTATGTCTCATTTATTTTGAAAGACAATAAAAATAGAAAGAAATGAGATGTATGAGCAATAGAAGAGATCTTATGTATGTCTTTTTTATGTCTTGATTATTTCTCTTAAATGTCTTATCATATCTTAAATTTGAGAATCATGAGAACAAATTGAGAGTGCAATTTAAATATTCATTTTCTGACTTAATTAGAAATAACACTAAACAAATACTCAAATATTGAAAGGTGTATCACTTTATTTGGCTACACAAAAATACAAAATATAATATATAAAAATAGATTAAATACAAAAATGTAAATGTAGTTAATTAGCACATACAAAACGTACATATTGACATTCACGATACTTAAAACAACATAGAAAACAATATACAAATAATAAAAAAAATAAAAAAATAAATGAATTCAACCTCAAGTACTCACTTTGTTATTGTGAAAAAGTCAGGTGTAGTATTTTTAACTCCTTGTTGAGCAAGCCATGTACCTTAGTTAAAAAAAACACTTGACTTCATCTCAGTAAGAGTTTGAGTAAATGACTAAATTTCCATTTATGAAATATTACAAGCAAAAACTAAAATACATTTATAAAATTGTAACCGTGCTGTCTGGAAACGGGTTTACACACAAAAAATAATCACACATTGAAAACCAGGGATACTTAACATTTTTTACCAACTTTTCCACTACAGAAGGGTCTGGGGCCAACTGAAATATAAACACTGAATTAGTCATTTTACACTAAAGTGTATTACAACCGAGTACCATCGCGGCCCATATGGACGGACCACAGTTAAGAAACACATATTTATTGGTGGCTTCCAAGGGGTACTCGCAGCCAAACAGTGAGCCCCAGCCCTATGATTAAGAAACACTGTTGTACACAATAGCCTTTGGTACAGAAATGATCATTGAAACATTTTGAAATTGGTTACAAAAGCTACTAATATACCTGATTATGTAAGCAGTAACATACTGCGTCATTTCCAGTTGTATTATTTTTTTTATTTGGAAACAACTTTGCACTGTGAAGGGATATTAGCCGCTAGCTTGTTAGTGAAGTTGCCTGGGTGCCAAATTTGCGTGACACAGCACAGCTCAATATGCATTGTCATAGTATAATCTGGTATTATAAGCTAAATCATAGGGCAATTTTTTACAGTATATACCGCGTAAACCTAGACCAAAATATTAACATGTTTACCAAGGGAAAACATCCTACCCCAGAATGAACTTGACAGGTACAACTTGACATTTGTTTACCAAAACTTTCTTGAGCTTGGCCTCCTCAATATTGTCCCAATCAGGAAGGGTACAGCATCTCAGGACATACGCTGTAAGGTAAGAACATAATAATCAGCCATTCGTAAATTTGCCACATCAGTTTCTACAGGTAATGCAATGCAATAACAATAATAATGCAAATCAAATGTAATACTTTTTAATGCCATGTTTTTGGTACTTAAAAAAATGTAATACCCATGTGCGACTGCATATAGTTGTTTTTTTTATATAGTCAAAATCTTACAATTATCTGTATACACACAGTTGTAAGCATTAGACAAACAAGTTAATTAGTTAAAACTAATTAAGAAGTCCCGCCGGTGCCTGATGGGATGCCTTATTGCGAGCACAGGTTAAACATGCCGCCACGAACTCCATCACATCCGCCCTGAAGGTTGGCCACCAGAAACGCTGAGACAGGAGGAAAACCGTTCGCGTAATACCTGGGTGGCAGGCGACTTTGGAGCTGTGGGCCCAGTTCAGGACCTCCGGCCGGAGCTCAGGGATGAGGAACAGGCGCCCCTGAGGACAGTCTTTGGAAGGAAGAACATTCTTGAGTGCTTCAGTGACTTGCCCCTCGATGTCCCACTGTAGCGCCCCCAGTATTTGTGATGTGGGGATGATGGTCTCAGTTTTTCCCTCTTCCTCGGAGCAGGCGTACATCCTAGATAGGGCATCTGGTTTACTATTCTGGGAGCCCGGGCGGTAGGTCATGGTGAAGTTGAACCGGCCCAGGAATAGTGACCACCTAGCATGTCTAGGGTTGAGTGGCTGAGCAGTGCGAATGTAAGCCAAGTTTTTGTGATCCGTATATACCACTAATGGGTTCTCCGAGCCCTCCAGCCAGTGTCTCCATTCTTGACGTGCGAGGACAACGGCGAGTAGCTCTCTATTGCCGATGTCATAGTTGCGTTCTGCTGGGGTGAGAGGACGTGAGAAGAAGGCACAGGTATGCAGCCTCTGGTCGGAGGTGGAGCGCTGGGAGAGAACAGCACCCACGCCGGAGTCGGACGCGTTAACCTCGACATAAAATTGAGAGGAATTGTTAGGAAGGACAAGAACAGGTGGTGACGTAAACAGTAGCTTGAGTTTTTCAAATGACTCCTGAGCCTCAGAGGTCCAAAAAAAAGGGAGCTTAGTAGACGTGAGTCTTGTTAATGGTTCAGCCACCAAACTAAAATTGCGAATAAAACGGCGATAAAAATTGGCAAACCCGAGAAATCTTTGAAGGTGTTTTCTGGAAGTGGGTGTGGGCCGGTCAACAACCGCTTGGATCTTAGCTGGATCCACTCGGAGCTGACCCTTCTCCACAATGTAACCTAGGAATGGGACCGACTCTGCATGAAACACGCATTTCTAGGCTTTGACGTACAGGCGATTCTCGAGAAGGCGTTGGAGAACCAATCGCACATGCTGGATGTGTAGTTCGGGAGTGGGAGAGAAGACTAGGATATCGTCCAGGTAGACGACCACAAAACGGTCAAGCATGTCGCGCAAAACGTCGTTAATAAAGCTTTGAAAAACCGCCGGTGCATTGGTGAGGCCAAAAGGCATGACCAGGTACTCAAAATGACGAAGAGGAGTGTTAAATGCGGTCTTCCATTCGTCTTCTTGCCTTATTCTGACTAAATGATATGCGTTGCGGAGGTCCAGTTTGGTGAAGTGTCTAGCTGAGTGTAGTGGGTTGAATGTGGAATTAAGCAGCGGAAAGGGATACTTATTCTTTACAGTTATCAAATTGACTGCGCGATAATCGATGCAAGGATGGAGTGTCTTATCCTTCTTCTCAACAAAAAAAAACCCGGCAGCTAAAGGCGAGCGGGAGGGACGGATGAGGCCAGATGAGAGTGATGTCGAGATATATTCCTCTAGAGCCTCTCCTGCATGTTTAGAGATATTATAGAGACGAGATGAAGGGAGTGAGGCACCAGGGAGCAGATTAATGCCACAATCGTGGGGACGGTGTGGAGGTAATGACAACGCGCGGTCTTTGCTGAAGACCTCTTTAAGGTCGTGGTACTCAGCGGGCACGACCGACAAGTCAATGACTTCCTGCTGAACGGCGCGTTTGGGACTTGAGCGTAGACAAGCGGACAGTATGGCAAAAAAAAAAAAAAATAACGATGGTAGTGTTGACTCAATCAATATGGGGGTTGTGTTTTGCTAGCCAGGTGAGACCGAGCACGACGGGAGCCGAACGAGAGGGAATGACAAGAAAATGGATGGACTCAAAATTGTTGCCAGATAGTTTAAGTGATAATAACTCAGTCTGGTGGGTTACGCTCGCTAGGTGACCTCCGTCGAGGGACCGGACTACTCTAGGTCTGTGCTTCTGTGGATGTTAACTTGTTGGGTGATTCATATTTAACTTCTGTCAAAAACAAGTAAACAAAATGATTGTTTATGACCGTTCTGGCTGTAGAAAAAAAAAATCTTAAACACCTACTGAAATGAGATTTTCTTATTTAAACGGGGATAGTAGGTCCATTCTATGTGTCATACCTGATCATTTCACGATATTGCCATATTTTTGCTGAAAGGATTTAGTAGAGAACATCCACGATAAAGTTCGCAACTTTTGGTCGCTAACAGAAAAGCCCTGCCTTTACTGGACGTCGCAGACGATGACGTCACATGTTGATGGCTCCTCACATCTTCACATTGTTTTTAATGGGAGCCTCCAACAAAAAGAGCTATTCGGACCAAGAAAACGACAATTTCCCCATGAATTTGAGCGAGGATGAAAGATTCGTGTTGAGGATATTGATAGCGACGGACTAGAAAAGAAAAAAAAAACGCGATTGCATTGGGACGGATTCAGATATATTTAGACACATTTACTAGGATAATTCTGGGAAATCCCTTATCCTTTTATTGTGTTGCTAGTGTTTTAGTGAGTTTAACAGTACCTGATAGTCGGAGGTGTGTGTCTTGACGCAGTGTCTCAGGGAGGTCGACGGCAGCTTTATGGAGGGCGCAAGCTCAGCTGATCTCCGGTAAGAAGTGACTTTTTACCACAATTTTCTCACCAAAACCTGCTGGTTGACATTCGGTCGGGATCCATGTTCGCTTGACCGCTGTGATCCATAGTAAAGTTTCACCTTTGGGAATTTTAAACAAAGAATCACCATGTGTTTGTGTGGCTAAAGACTAAAGCTTCCCAACTCCATCTTTCTACTTTGACTTCTCCAACATTGATTGAACAAATTGCAAAAGATTCAGCAACACAGATGTCCAAAATACTGTATAATTATGCGGTTAAAGCAGACGACTTTTAGCTGTGTGTGTGTGCAGCGCTCATATTTCCTAACAGCCCGTGACGTCACGCGTAGACGTCATCATTACGCAACGTTTTCAAGAAGAAACTCCCGGGAAATTTAAAATTGCATGTATTGGCATGTGTTGCAATGTTAATATTTCATCATTGATATATAAACAATCAGACTGCGTGGTGGGTAGTAGTGGGTTTCAGTAGGCCTTTAACCCAGACAGTTTAATTCTTATTTTAATTTGTATCTATTTTGAGCTGCGGTGGGCTTGACGGCACCTTTTTATAATGGGGTACATATTAAGAAAGTTAAAGTATTTTTAACAAAAAGATCATCTATATAATCTCAAGCCCCAATGACTTTGTATTGAAGAGGTTGACCATAAATTAGTGCATTTTGACCAGGTTAAAACAATCATACGTTTTTAAACATGTATCACAGGAAAACTGTTCTTATATCATGTTGCTAGTCTTAACAAGACCTGTCTGATAATACCGGTTTTATTTAAATTAATGAATGTTTAACATTTTACACACATTCCCACTTTATTTTCCTAAATATATGCAGTGTATACAATCAATAGCATGATACAAAACATACCTGGCTACTGCCAGCGGGTAGGCAAATGTACTGCTGCTTTCAAAATGGCGGGGCAAATTGGTTAATCATTGAATACTTTTGGATGTCATCTCTTATTTATTACAGCTAGCCAGCCATACCAATAAAATGCAGCCCGGACCTTTTTTGTCGATTGTCTCTTTACCTATAACAGTATTATAAAACGTTTTTAAGTTAAGCCTCCCAAATTAATATGCACTGTGGAATCTAATTATGAAGGTCATTATGTATGCTAACATTACTTGTTGGGCAGACGCCATTAGCGTTACCGCAACCTCACAAAGGACCACTCCGTTGTCACAGTAGTTAAATATTTTCACTCCACAACATTACATGGTTGACCAACTAAAAAAATATTAGGATACTTACCTCTTCATGTCTCATGTCAAAAGCGTTGCGGTCGTCGTTTCCATAAACATTCCCGCTTCTTCTTCTCTTTCTTCTTCTCTTTCTTCTTCTTCCTTGTTTTAGTTTAAGGTAGGTGCAGACAACGTTCAAATGTTAGGGGAAACCGAGTGCTTCCCTGTTTCTTCTTCTGATGTTAATTGATAGCTAACAACGCGTGATGTCCGCCGCTGTCTGATAGAAAGCGTAAATTTTCTCAATTGCCCTCCTTTGGAAGTTACTCATAGCCAAAAATGGCTATTTTCAGATGGACATATAAGGAGAAAATCAACTTTATCTAAATTCCGAGATGTGGATCTCAACATCTTCGTGAGATTTGGCACGGCACCCCATAAATCTGTCCAATCATTTTTGCTCTTCCTAGAAAACACGCATGCGCATTTAGTGGGTGGATGTGACTTGATTTCGATTGGAAGAAACATTTCAGCATCGAAGGAATAACAACTGAAAGTAAGTAATACCATTCATTGTTTTTGTTTGGTATTTAAATTACTATATCACACATGAGTTAGTATTTATTAAACTACTGTAACATCACTGTGTTACGGATATAGAGATATAAATGCCGCATTCAACGGCGCAATCACCTTGCTAGAAGCTGTGATACTTACCTCCACCGAGGTGAAAAACTTATTCGGGTGTTACCATTTAGTGGTCAATTGTACTGAATATGTACTGTACTGTGCAATCTACTAATAAAAGTTTCAATCAATCAATCAAAATCAATCAATTTGATATTTTATTTTTCTTTCTGCAGTCATCCCGTCCTGCAGTCACCAATGTGAATGTGGAGAATGACGAGCAATGTATAAGTAAGTTATATGTATATCCATGTTCTTTGTTTAAGTGAATTAGTTGTGATTGAGATTTACAGACCAGATAGATGGATGAAAAGCTGTCCACAGTTTGTCAGGAACAAGCATGGAAATATTGCTTTCTTTTACCCTGATTACAGTAGCACGTATGAAGAATGAAACTTGAAATATGAGTTATCTCAGCATGTGTAATTAATCTTATTTGATCCTTTATTTCAAGTTAAGGCTGGTAGGTAACATCAGGTCATGATTAGGGATGTAACAATATCAAAAATTCGTGGTATGATATTGACTGTTAAAGCCACGGTAAGATATTGTTATAAAAATGTCAAAGTGTGTTAAATGAAGTGTCAGGAATGTTTAGGATAAATACACTTACTGTAATTGAACACAAACATCATGTTTATATGCTATTGTCATATTTATTTTATTATTAGAAACAGGTATTTTAAGTGCAAAGGAATGGTGCAGAATTATCCAGAATTTCAAGTAGCGCACAAAGATAAACAAAAACCAAAACTTTCAAAAAGTGTCTTTTAAAATGACATAAACAGTAAACATCCAGCTAAGAAATTATATGTGTGTCTGGTAAGGTTTTTTTTTTAATACAAATTGGTATGATTGTGGGTAGGATTATTTTTGGAGCACATTCAACAATAATGGGATGATAATGCAAACAGTGATCATTTTGGTCACAGTAACGGTGATATGACATTTTGATATTGTTACATCACTGCTGTTTAGTTAAGTTAAAGTACCAATGATTGTCACACACACACTAGGTGTGGTGAAATTTGTCCTCTGCCTTTGATCCATCCTCTTATTGTCCCACACTGCGCGGGTTATCATGAGAGATTGAGTTTACTTCTCAGATGGGCCCACTTAATATTGTCAGAAAAAAACACACCGACTGGAGTTCTCGCTTAACAGCGTCACACATCACGGCCTTATTGTGAGAATTTTAAAACCAAAATAACGTAATATTTGCATCCCTCGTCAATATCCTTTCTCATAGGTTTGGTATGGTGCTGTGTATTTACTAATGATTGGCATTAGCATCCACAACTTTCTTTTTATAGTGTGTGTTGTATTGTGTTGAGTTACATTTAATACTGTGGATTATGCGTTACCACAAACACAGAAGATATGTAAACATGAACTACAATGCGATCAAGATGTGGGAAAAAAGTAAATGCATTCCATTTGCTAGATTTATATAATGTGTTCAATTTATGTCAAGTTGCTTCTTGTTTTGCATGTTTTTGTCTTTTTTTTTAATCATTTTATTTTTTAAGTTTTTTGGTTCCTCTTCTCTGTGTCAGGGGATTGCAGCAGGGTAACACTGCAAGTGGCGGTGCCTCCTGACGGAGCCCAAAACACTGCTCTTCAAATGGAACACATCCAACTTTCAGGTGTCCATACAGGAGGTACCACTCTGGAACATCAAGCCTATCCCTACCTGCCAGGTACACCCACCGTCTTCTGTGTCTGACTAATGTTTTGTTGTGAATTTTGCTACAAAGCAAATCCTGCTAAAATATGGCAAACATTTGAGTGTAAGAATGTGAGCGATATGCTGAGATGTTATACGTTTTGCCTTGTGACAAAATGTTGTAAAAAACTTTTAATGATTTGTATTCTATTTTAATTTCAGCACATGAAGATATTTCTACTTGTAACTATCAAAGACAATGGAAAACCATTTTCCAGATCAGCCCTCAAAGATCCTCCTGATGGCCTAACAACTAAACTACATGTCGATGATGAGTATGATCCATCTCAATCATTTGAGGAAGCTCTCCCTGATATAGGGGATTGGATGTACAATGACGGACATACGTTTAATGAAGGATTTGAAGATAGTTTGAGTGAGGAGTGTGCAGAAGAGTCAAATTTCAAAGACACAACAGACAAACCAATACATGACAATGCATCAGAAACCGTGGCAGAGTGCCTTTTGATCATCATGGGTTATGTAAACTGTCATAAAGTCACTGATAAGGCCCTAAGCGATATGCTCAAAATGTTCAAGTTGCTTTGTCCCGATAGTCTGAACACAGACTGCTTAAACAGTGTGCAGAAGTTCCAAAACGTTTTTTTTTATCCCGCTCTGCATCATTGCCTATTATATTACATAAATCCTCCAGTAATTGTTTTGGGCCAATAGAAAGTAAACAAATAAAATGCCTGTTTTGTGGGACCAGTGTGTCAGAAAAAAGATGCTCATCTTTTTTTAAAGTATGGACAGATTGATTTCTTCTGTACCATAGCACAATCATGTGCCAAATGGGCATTCGTTTGTGATTTTAAACATGCAGGTTTTTCTTTGCTGCAAGATAGTGTAACATATAAGACATGCAGTCATGTTATTCCCCTATTGGAAACCTCTGCAATAATAGTATAATAGTAATAATAGTAGTGTCCTTTGATGATATATTGCGTAAAGTTGTTTTCCTTGACTTCACATGTATGCCTGGCATTGTGTTTGCAGTTCATTTCCCAAACACACTTAAAAAGTTTTTAAAAATTAAGAACTGAACTGGCCTAAGAAGCCACAAATCAAATCTTTGATCATTGTTTTAAATGCTCTGAAAATACACACTGATGTGATGTTGCTGTGGATGCTGTAAAAGTCTGTAAATATGTACTGTATATGGAGTACCATTGTTGATTAGGTTTTTGCATTGTGTTTAATATTTCAGTGGCCAATATATTATATTTACTTTTTAAATAAAACCACTGTATTTTTTAATGAATACTTAGGCCTACTATGCTACTGTATTTTAACAATAGTCCTTACGATGGTGGTTGGAGAGCCAAATATCTTCTGTGGTACTTTGTTAAAAGAGTTTGAGAAACACTGCTCTCAAATGTATTGTTTGGGTTCAGTTTTAAATCTCACAATTGTAGTCACTGAGTTACTGTACATGGCACGTGTATAAGAAATCAACAAATTAAGTAGAACATTTTGTAAATAAATCATTTAGATTATAGACCATATATCCATATTGCCTGAATTAATTATTTTCTCCAAATGTTGGCATGAGATAAACTGGAGTATGATTGAGGTATAATTAAATTGTGCCAATTAAAATGCATTTTTGAAATTCTCTTTTTCTAAGACAGAAAACAGGCATATCTAACAACTCAAATAGTGAGCAGTGAGAGACAAAACCAATTACCGGTATATCTCTCACTGAGACATCATTGAGACATACTGAAACCAATACTCATCAATTGTCTTTTTTCCGAAATAGAAAAGAGACATCTGAGAACTCAAACAGTGAGTAGTGAGAAACAAAACCATGTGTATCTCTCACTGAGTCATAATTGAGACATATTGGAGACCAGCTCATTCATCTCTCATTTTCGTCTTAGTTGAAATCGGGAAAAGAGATAACTGTTAGAGAACTTTGAGATCTCTCACAGTGCTCACTGCGAGCCTTATTTCTCAGGAGATACATTTGAGCAGAATGAGAAAACTACTTTGATCTTGATTAGTGCTCTTTCATGTCTAGGAGATATATATAAGACATACATGAGATCTCATCTTCAATGTTTACCTTATCCCAATAAACTTCTGTTTAACATAAAAGTGTTTGATTGCACCCTTGCATTTAACACAAAATGCAACCTTATCCCAATAAACATCTGTTCAGTATTTTAACACAAATGTGTTTGATTGTGAGTCATTAAAATCCACAAAATTCAACGGGTCCATCAGACACACTAACGCTGACTGAGTAGCAACAATATGAACCTTGCACGGAAAATTTCTCTGCCAGTTTCTGCATCCCACAGAGATTATTCTTTTGTGTTTCTGCACCTGTGGTTCCCACTCAAGGTTGCAACATTGTTAGTCAACACTGTCTGCTCTCATTTTCTCGCACATTTGACCCTCTGATGTTCTGTGTAACTACACAGAACATCAGTCATTAAATATGTATTCTGATATATGTTCTTCACAGAAAATGAGCCAAAGTCAGTGAGTCTCAGTTTGAAAAATGTATTAATTGTATCATTTTGTTTTTAATAAAAAATGAAAACGGGTCCCACAGACCCGAACACCACCGAAGGGTTGAGCACTTTTCTTGGGAGATTGAAGGCTTTCATTAATGAAGTGATTTTTGGTGGGTCACATGGAAACTTTTGGTGGACCAGGTGTGGTTTGCAGGCCACATATTAAGGAGACCTCGAGTAGAATGTGTTTGATCTCCATTTTCTGCAATAATTTGTGTTTTCGCAATCCAATTATGTTGAATGTCGGTCCAAGATTAGCAAAAAACAAGTGTAGGATTTAATTGATTTTCATGTAAGATCTTCAATAATCTCTGATACAAGCGGTCCTGCAGCACATCTATTTGTGCAAAGCTACAGCCAGTAAACATCTACTGTATATGTCCTCCAATAAGCACACAAGGTCTGTATTTTCTTTTACTTCAATTAAGTCATTTAGAAAAGGTAAACGTGGTAGGCTGGAGGCTGCCTATCACGTTCTGGTCGCATGTTTGCTCCAGGTCACACTGAGGGTGGCCGTATAAACAACTTTGTCACCGTTACAAATATGCGCCACACTGTGAACCCACACCAAACAATAGGGGGGGGGGGGTTGGGGTGGCGGGGGTTTATATTGTAGCCCGGAAGAGAAGGGCTGCATGGGATTATGGGTATTTGTTCTGTTGTGTTTATGTTGTGTTACGGTGCGGATGTTGTCCCAAAATGTGTTTGTCATTCTTATTTGGTGTGGGTTCACAGTGTGGCGCATATTTGTAACCGTGTTAAAGGTGTTTATACGGCCACCGTCAGTGTGACCTATACGGCTGTTGATCAACTATGTCTTGCAGTCGCCAATTGTGTCCGCAGAAGTCAAATACAACATGTGGCTGGGCTGGAACGCTGTTGGCACAGGTTTTAGAGGACGTAAAAGACAGCGCCTCCACTGTGCCCCTTCAATAATTTTGTCTGGGTGAAATTTGGGAGAATGATTACCCCTGGAGGGACACTGAAAATTGGTAGTCTTCCAGAAAAATCGAGGGTATACAAGTATGACGCTGTAAAGCACCATTCAAATAAAACTTGCGGGCTGCACCATCAATAAAGTTTCATATTAAGGTGCGGGCCGTAAAATAACGTCTCGCAGGCAGCAATTGGCCCGCCGGCCGCGTGTTTGAGACCCCTGGTCCTAATGTTATTGTGACCATTAGGATATTTTCTAATATGGTTAGCATGTTGGCCTCAAATGGTGATTGAGGATTTAAATCTTTATGTGGAGTTTGCACGCGTGGGTTTTTGTCCTGGTATCCTCCTGCTTCCTCCCACATGTTATTTTGAGAAAGTTGTTCATAGGTTTGAATGCTTATTTATTTTTGATCTCTTTTGTCTGACTTATTTGCCCAAAAATGCCCAGTGTATGCAAAACAAGAATGTCCTGTGCAGAGGACGCTGGTTGCCATCACGATAAGTTGTGTTTGCCCTCTGATTGACAACTGCCAATGTGCCCTTGACAAAAAACAAATAGGGCTCCTATTTCTGAAGCTGAGACTTTCTCTTTATCCTTGCTTCCTTCTCTCTCATCCACATCCCCAACTCCCAATCACAATTCCTTCTACTTGCAGCCCTCTGTCCCCTATTTATTTTTAACCCGCAGCAGTGCCTCATGCATGACGCAGATGAACACGCAATGCGAAGACACAAGAAAGATAGACAGAGGTGTGTATTGGAGGGAGGAAATAACGCTTACATGCAGACACACACCTGTGTCGTCCTAAGGTTTTGAGAAAGTTGTCACCTGTCAAAAAGCAATGAAACACCTGCCAGCAACTGTTTTCTCATACTGTGAATAGACTATGTAAAAAAAAACAACAGTTAAAGTACAATGGCATCATCTCTTCCTCCTGTTGCCTTCCCATCCATCATGCCGGCCGCTCACGCCTACTCGCTTATATGAGCACAGAGACGAGGCGGCGCGCATCAATCTTACATCACTCATCAGTCAGTCTCAGACTTGTTTCGGAGATGCGGTGAATGAGCATGACCAATGTTTGACGCACACCAACTGTCACGTTTGAAGAATGCAAACGAGTGTGGGAAAGAATCACACATTGCAACACACATTCTTTATCAAACATACTATTAACAAAGCTAAGCAATACTTGCACTGCCATATTTAAACATAAATTAATGCTTATTGTGTTATATATATGTATTGTTCTGAAGGTTTGCATGTTCGTATAATTGTTCCTTTAAGTTCTCCATTTCGGAGATAATTTCTGTTATGGGATTATTATTATTATTATTATTGTTATTATTATTATTATTATTATTATTTATTTGTATTTACTACCTTTCGTATGGGAAAGCCGAAATGTGCATATTTGAGTTTGTTACCTTTGCTATGGTTTTGGTTGCCATTTCCGTTTCCGCCAGCTGGTAGAAAAAATGGTTTAAAAGGGTTCCGGCACGAGCAGTGCAGCACAGCGTCGGTAGTATATGGATGAAAGTTTACCACAACTGCAGATTGGAGAAAGAAACCACAGTAGGAGTATTATTAGTTCAGAGTGATAAGTGACCGTGTATCATTTACACTCATTTAGGTTTAGGACGTTTGGGCGCTTCACGTTGCCAGCATACGTGAAGTGCATGTTAACGGCTAGTAAGCTAACCGCAGCTAGCACATGTATTTGTGTGCTGCACCGTGACTTAAAGAACGGCAAGTTAGTCACGTTTACCTTATTTGTTTATATAAATCCTCTCCCGTTGACTGTATAATTTGGAGAGCGAGTGTGGGACAGTATAGCAAGGTAGTTGCGTGATATTGTTGCTACATCGCTGTGAGGGACGTGGACACGCGAAGTTGGCGTGTCCATTGCACGCGCTTACGGACCAGTCGACAGAGAGGTGACCCAGGACGAGGCTGGTTCTCCTTTCATTCCAGACTGGACTTCCTGAGGCGTGCTTTCACCCCACATATCTACTCCACAACGGGTGGTGTCCCCCCTCTCCAACGCCCCCTTTGCATAGCAGCAACTCACTACCCCACCCCGAAGTGCACCACCGATTCATCGGGACCGCAACAGACAATCTTCTGGCCCAGCCAAGGGGCCCAAGTTGGACTGTGTGTGTGTGTTGTGTGATTGGATTAGTGTGAATTGTTCTATTGGGGAGGTAGCGTGTGAGTGGGGAAGAGGGTATGATTGTAATTAAGTCTGATTATTGTATGTTTATTTTGGGTGTATAGTAAATTGTTAAACTTTATAAGCCGTCTCCTCTCATTCTCTCTCTTAGATTAGATTCTTAAATAAATATTAAATAATTGGAGTCATCCCCCCTAAGGTGAAATATACAGTCCTTTATAGGCTCCCGTACATTTCGGTCTTTCGAGCCTGATATAATCAGTTAGGATGTCCAAATCCAAAATCGAGTGAGAGCCTTAAGCCCCTCCCCAGAACCACCAGCACGCCATGTTAGAGAGCGTAGGTTACCCACCAGACTACAGGACTATCACTTGACTACCCCAGACGAGACTGACAGCCTTAATAGTTTAGAGAGTAAAGTACCCCAAGTGGCAGGGGGAATTATTGCAACACCCGACTTAAGCATGACTACACAGCCCAGTATTCACCCCTTCTCCTCACTACCAAGGGATCAAGAGGATCCACCCGGAGGTGGCAACCAACAGAACGGTAAGGAAATAATTCCACCTGATGCCGCCACCCCACTAGACAGGACCGACCCACAAACCTTCCATCCGGGTGAGTTTTGAGCTCTCATCCTCAAGACAAGCCCCCCAAAGTAAAGTCTCGCCCGTCTTCTGGCCGGCACAGCAGCGCCCATAGCAGCCGTACAGGTAGTCACCGTAGCAGCCACTCAGGGCGCTCAAGCAATAACAGTCGACTCTCTGAAAAGTGAATCCAGCAGTTGATTGACAACCAGGAGAACCTGCGCCAGGACGCCTTCGCCACAGAGCAACGCAAAGAGCAACAAGAACAGAAGCTACGCGAAGAGGCCCATACTCAAGAGGAGCGCCTGCATGAAGACGCCCGCGCTGACAAGGAGCGCCTGGACAGGCAAACCCAGGCTACTACAGAGGCCTTAGAGAAGGCTGCCGTCCAGAGCCTGGAGCTCACGAAGCTAGCTTTATCCCGCCAACCAGAGCTCTTACCCACAACAAGGTCTGGCTCGCCAGAGGAACGAGAGAGGAGCATGGAGAGGTCTCAAGCCCTGGACCCGGAAACCCAGAGCGCACACGAGGAGGAAATGGAGCCTGATGAACGCTTCGACTCCCTTCTGGATTATAGGGTGCAGTATCCACACGCCCCTCCCCCTCCTCACCATCGCAACCAGCCCGCCGTCATACTGGACCATATGACCCGCTTCCTCTCCACTCGCCTGGCTCCATAGTTCCCTTTTTTGCCCACGATAGCAGGGAGAACTACAGGGAGATGCGGCTGAGCCTGGAGTACCTGCTAGGAGAACTGCAGTACCACAATGAGCAGCAAAAGTGGCTCACTCTCCATATCCATTGTAAGCTACCAATAGCGAATAGACTTTGCTACTTCCACGCCAAGTCCCTCACGCCCTACACGGACAGCATCACAGACCTCAATCATCGCTGGGGATGTGCATGGGACCACATCCTTGACGAGGTTGAAGCCCTCGGGGAGTTACCCAAGATCAGGACCGACGTAGCCCTGGATGACTACGCCTTTCGCGTCCGCTCCCTGGTCACAATGCTGAAGCTACAGGGACAGACTGGAGCCAGGGAACTAAATACAGGTTCCACCGTCGAGCGCTTCATAAGGAAGCTGCCCCAACACCGAGAGGAGAGGTTCCAGCGGCGCCACGACCAGCTTCATCTCGACCAGCCAGCAGCCAGTTTAGAGGAGCTATCTGACTTTCTCAGAAGTGAGGTTAAGCCTATCCGTCTCCCCAAGAAAGCTGAGCCGAAGTACAGCGGACACGAACGGACTGGTCGAGCACCCAAGTGGAAGGAAGGGTCAGTCCGGGTGATGACGAGGAACCCAGGAGCTGACACAAAGGAGAAGACGTACACCCCTCACGGTGAGCTGGGCGGCCACAAGCAAAATGATAAAAGGTTGCAACCACCTTGCCCGCGTTGCACAGGGTCCCACTGGCTCGAACACTGTACAGAGTTTGTGAAGAGGAACACTGAAGAGAGGGGACAGTGGATTAAGGACAACAAACGGTGTTGGAGGAGCGCCCTTGAGCACATGGCCAATCAATGCACCCTGAAGAGGCCTTGTCGTGTTAAGGAATGCGTCAGGATACACCTCACGGTCTTCCACGACATCAACACCAGGAGCGAAAAGTCGGAGACCGAAGAGTCCCCCCCGAGACCCATCAAGCGAGATCCAGGAGGATCATACCTAATACGTAGGCCCAGTCCGTGGAACAAACCCCCAAGTATTACTTAAGATGGTGCCGGTCATCCTACGCCATGACGGGAGGGAGATGTGTACCTACACCATCATTGATGACGGTGCAGAGTGCACCATCCTGATGAAGGAGGCAGCCACCGCCCTCGGGCTCAAGGGTCATCCTCATAAAATGAATATCCTTACCATCCGACCCAAGCCCACCCAGGTCACGGGTGAGATAGGCTCACTGGAGATCATGGCAAAGGGGCAACCAGGAGAGGTGCACCTCCTGCGCGATGTGTTCACTGCGGCTGACGTAAGCCTTTCGACCCATGGCTACCCACTGAAGGCGCTCCAATCAAAGTACCCCCATCTATCAAAGTTGAGTCTAGACCAAGAAGAGAAAGTGGTACCGACCATCCTACTCGGGTCAGATCAAACAAGGCTGACCCTCCCAAGGTACATCCTTCTATGCCCACGTGGCTGTCCCGTCGCCCTGGACACCCCACTTGGTTGGACTCTCCAAGGCCCCATCAACCTAAAGAGTGCTAAGCCTAACCAGACACAAATACACTTCCTTGGAGCCGAACATGACCGTGGGGTCCTCCTAGACAACGTCAAGCAGTTACAGCAACTGGACGTTACTCCATTCAACACTGGAAAGCCTCGTATTCGATCCAAGGAAGATCAGACAGCCATGGTCCTTCCAAAGGAGAAGAGCAAGGACAAGGCAGAGGAAAAAGGTCCCACTCTCATCACCGGCATTCCCAGAGCCAGAGCCGCAGTCGCCGAGGGAGCCGTGGTCGCCATAGGAGCCGCAGCCGCAGTAGAGACCGGTGCAACCGCAGAAGACGCAAAGACAAGGACTGGGACATGAAAACAACCGAGATCCCCACTTCAAGTTGATCCAATCACGCCCAACTCTCTCCTCATGCGGTGGCCAGACACTGCGCTTCCACCCGCTACCTTTGCTTCCACGGATGATGTCAGTGATCATACCTGGAAGAGGTACACCTCAAAGTATCTTCCCAGCATGCAAGGCCGTCGCAAGTGGCACAGAGAGCGCAGTAACTTGGAGGTGGGAACTCCAGTCATGATTGTGGATCCAGCGCTACCCGGAGCGCATTAGCTTTTGGGCAGAGTGAAAACAGTCACTAGCGGAAAGGATGGAAGAGTTTGCTCAGCGATAGTGGACACTGGCCAGAGACCCTACCATGGACCAGTGGCTCGACTCATCAAGCTCCCCCCATACTCTGACCCGACTCCCCCTCAACCCCCCTGACTTGCATACATATATCAAACCTTCATTTATATAACTGATTTCCTTCACATAAATCAAGGGGCATCTGTTCTGAAGGTTTGCATGTTCGTATAATTGTTTCTTTAAGTTCTCCATTTCGGAGATAATTTCTGCTATGGGATTATTGTTATTATTATTTATTTATATTTACTACGTTTCTTATGGGAAAGCCAAAATGTGTATATTTGAGTTGTTTACCGTTGCTATGGTTCTGGTTGACACGTTTCCGCCAGCTGGTAGAAAAAATGGTTTAAAAGAGTTCCGGCATGAGCAGTGCAGCACAGCATCGGTAGTATATGGATGGAAGTTTACCACGACTGCAGATTGGAGAAAGAAACCACAGTAAGAGTATTATTAGTTCAGAGTAATAAGTGACCGTGTATCATTCGTTTAGGACGTTTGGGCGCTTCACGTTGCCAGCATAAGTGAAGGCTAGTAAGCTAACCGCAGCTAGCACATGTTTTTGTGTGCTGCACCGTGACTTAAAGAACGGCAAGTTAGTCACGTTTACCTTATTTGTTTATATAAATCCTCTCCCGTTGACTGCATAATTTGGAGAGCGAGTGTGGGACCGTATAGCAAGGTAGCTGCGTGATATTGTTGCTACATCGCTGCGAGGGACATGGACACGCGAAGTTGGCGTGTCCATTGCACGCGCTTACGGACCAGTCGACAGAGAGGTGACCCAGGACGAGGCTTGTTCTCCTATCACTCCAGACTGGACTTCCTGAGGCGTGCTTTCCCCCCCTCATCTCTACTCCACAACGGGAGGTGTCCCTCCTCTCCAACGCCCCCTTTGCATAGGAGCAACTCACTACCCTACCGCGGAGTGCACCACCGATTCATTAGGACCGCAACGGACAATCTTCTGGCCCAGCCAAGGTGCCCAGGTTGGACTGTGTGTGTGTGTTGTGTGATTGGATTAGTGTGAATTGTTCTATTGGGGAGGTAGCGTGTGAGTGAGGAAGAGGGTATCATTGTAATTAAGTCTGATTATTGTATGTTTATTTTGGGTGTATAGTAAATTGTTGAACTTTATAAGCCGTGTCCTTTCACTCTCTCTCTTGGATTAGATTCTTAAATAAATATTAAATAATTGGAGTCATCCCGCCTAAGGTGAAATATACAGTCCTTTATAGGCCCCCGTACATGTATAAATATATATATATATATATATATATATATATATATATATATATATATATATATATATACATATATATATATATATATATATATACATATATATATATATATATATATATATATATATATATATATATATATATATATATATATATATATATATATATATATGTATATACTGTTCATGTATATATAAAAAAAACAGTGAAGTTGGCACGTTGCGTAATTCGTAAATAAAAACAGAATACAATGATTTGCAAATACTTTTCAACTAATATTCAATTGAATAGACTGCAAAGACAAGATATTTAATGTGTAAACTGACAAACTTTTATTTATTTTTTTTGCAAATAATCATTAACTTAGAATTTAATGGCAGCAACACATTGCCAAAAATTAGGAACAGGGGCATTTTTACTACTGTATTACATGGCATTTCCTTTGAACAAAACTCAATAAAATTTTGGGAACTGAGGAGACCAAGTTTTGAAGCTTTTCAGGTGGAATTCTTTCCCATTCTTTCTTGATGTACAGTTTGAGTTATTCAACAGTCCAGGGTCTCCGTTGACGTATTGTATGTTTCATTTTCAATGGGAGACAAGTCTGGACTCAAGGCAGGCCAGTCTAGTACCCGCACTTTTTTACTATGAAGCCACGCTGTTGTAACAAGTGGCTTGGCATTGTGTTGCTGAAATAGGCAGGGGCGTCCATGATAACGTTGCTTTGATGGCAAGACCTGTATGTACCTTTCAGCATTAATGGTGCCTTCACAGGTGTGCAATTTACCCATGCCTTGGGCACTAATAAATGATAAATGGGTTGTACTTGTATAGCGCTTTTCTACCTTCAAGGTACTCAAAGCGCTTTGACACTACTTCCACATTTACCCATTCACACACACATTCACACACTGATGGAGGGAGCTGCCATGCAAGGCGCCAACCAGCACCCATCAGGAGCAAGGGTGAAGTGTCTTGCTCAGGACACAACGGACGTGACGAGGTTGGTACTAGGTGGGAATTGAACCAGGGACGCTCGGGTTGCGCACGGCCACTCTCCCCACTGCGCCACGCCGTCCCCATACACCCCCATACCATCACAGATAGTGAATTTTCAACTTTGATGTATAACAATTTGGATGGTTCTTTTCCTCTTTGTTCCGGAGGACACAACGTCCACAGTTTCCTAAAACAATTTGAAATGTGGACTCATCAAAGCACAGAACAGTTTTACACTTTGCAATATCCATCTTGGATGAATTTGGGCCCAGCGAAGCCGGCGGCGTGTCTGGGTGTTGTCGATAAATGGTTTTCCCATGGCATAGTAGAGTGTTAACTTGCACTAACTGTAGTTATTGACAGTGGTTTTTTGAAGTGTTCCTGAGCCCACACTGATGTCGGTTTTTGACGCAGTACCGCTTGAGGGATCACGGGTTTTCGGCCTTGCTGCTAGCGTGCAGTGATTCTTCCAATTCTCTGACCCTTTTGATGATATTACAGACCATAGATGGGTAAAATTCCTAAATTCCTTGCAATACCTTATTGAGAAATGTTGTTTTTAAACCATTCGACAATTTGCTCACGCATTTGTTCACAAAATGGTGACCCTCGTCCCATCCTTGTTTGTGAATGACTGAACATTTCATGGAAGCTGCTTTTATACCCAATCATGGCACCCACCTGTTCCCAATTAGCCTGTTCATCAGTGGGATATTACAAATAAGTGTTTGATGAGCATTCCTCAACTTTTGTCAGTCTTGTTTGCCATCTGTGCCAGCTTTTTTGAAACATGTGGTAGGCGTCAAATTCCAAATGAGCTAATATTTGCAAAAAACAACGTTTTATCTTGTATTTGCAGTCTATTCAATTGAATATAGGTTGAAAAGGAATTGCAAATTATTTTAATCTGTTTTTATTTACGATGTATACAACAGGACAACTTCACTGGTGTTGGGTTTTGTATATATATGCCAATTAATGCCATTTAGTGCCGATCACAAAAGCCAATCCCCTCTGATTTGTACTTTGTTAATTTTTGGTGCCCCGGCTAGCAGCTAACTGTGTACTTCCATAGTCAGTTGGGAGCCGCTCCATAAGTTAATAATCATACATTTAATAAATAATGTACATTTATTATAAGTATATTATTCGCTGGATGACTGAAACAGCGTAAGATGAAACAGGAAGACATGCTATCAACTAAGATAGCCGCTTAGCTAGCTTGAAACAAACAGAAATAAGTGTTTTGTAAAGTTTGTAAAATAAAACCAAAAAACTAATGAAGTGTAGCTGGAAGCACGTTAACAGAAATAATCATTCATATATTAACAGGAATTTAGCAAGTACTGGTGTCCCTTGTGTTTCATATATTGTGGCTTCACTGTATTGAAAGTTCATATTTAATTTTTGTATGCATATTTTACAATTTCTGGCCTACAGTATATTAAATTACAAGTAGAGTGGAAAAACCAGTTGACTTTATACTGTAACAACCCGCTGAGGTTGATGTTGTGTTCTTGAGTGAGTGATATTCAGAATTCCCATTGTTGTGAACGTACCACGCCTGTAAGGTGATTGGTGAAGAAGGAGGAAGCCTTCTCTGTTGGAGTGAGGATTGACGTGCATGTGGAAGGAACGGGATAAGTTGAACTGTATTAATATAAATTGCTCAATAAAAGTTTAAAAAGAGAGTCAGACTTGTGTGCACTTCGTCTGGACGCTACAATTGGTGTCAGAAGTAAAACGTTGCCCATACTGCCACTGCTTGTGTGTTCAGCCTGCTACGTCCTCTGGAGGTACGTACCACGATGTTTCCTGGCGACTTTGTCAAGATTGAACGGTAGGTGAAGAACATTGAGTAGGGACTTAAGGTGCCGGCAGCGACTGCAGATGTCTGTGTGAATTCCGGATGTGAGGAGCTCGCCGCAAAGAGAGAGAGAGCGAGAGAGGAAGGCGAGAGGCAGGGTCGACTGGTGCAGCGCATGCTGCTTGGCATGGGGGAATTCTGCCCTCAATAAACACTCCCAGGTTTGATGGCAAGGCGAACTGGGAGGAATTTTATGCCCAATTTGACAGGATAGAAGATGGTCTCCAGAAGAAATGTCCCTTCAGCTTGCAATGTGCCTCACTGGGGATGGCTTGTCGAGCCTGCTGCTACTAAGCCCAGCAGAGAAGTGATTATGGAGCTCTTGAAGAAGAGATTTGGACTGAGCTCAGCAGATAGCCTATTGTACTAAAAGCTCTGCAGTCGTCAGCGGCTACCAGGAGAGGCACTAAGGGACCAGGCTAACGACATCGAGGGATTGATCCATCGCACCTATGCTCACATGCCTGCAGCCATCCAGGGGGAGCTAGCTTGCGATCACTTCTCCAGCTGACTTACTTCTTCAGACACTCCTGGTTCCCCCCCACTTCCAGTACTTAAATCGACAACATTCTTCTTGGGAACATTTTTCAACCCGAGGTAGTTCCAAAAAGAAGCTTCAGGAAGGAGGCAGGCCTTGAGCTGGCTACAGAGAGAGAGATGCTGCGCACCAGTGCTCAAAAGAGTTGTGCTTGGTGATACACCTCGGGTGAAAGAACAAAAGGGGGCAGACCTGTTGCCGGGGGACCAGGCGTGGATGAAGTCGCTGACCCAGTTGGTTTGGACAGCCACCCTACTTGACGATCGATGCTCAATACAGCGTGTTAAGACATGTTGGAGCTGTAGGGAGGCCAGACACTTTCTCCGTGATTGCCCACATACCCCAGTCAATAAGTGAAATGGGGAAGGGGCCGTATAGATGGGAAAATACTGGCCCCTAAGAATATGCCCCAACATCACCCCATGGAGGACACAGTACAGGTTGTTCAACAGAGGGTGGTACAGGCAGTGGGCGGAAAAGATCGCCAGCCAGAACACCTCGTGGTAATTGGACAAACCTGGGTAGGGAACTGTTGGTACACTCCTATGACTGTTGTACGGCATTAGTGGACACAGGTTCCTCTGCAACAATAATAAAGCCAGGGGTGGTGCCAGGGTGGGTTGCCATTTTGGCCACCCTTGTAAAGCTTCAGACAGTCACCGGAGAGAAGACTCCAATGGTCGGGGAAGTTGCGGTGACTCTGGGGGTGGGGAACACATCTTATCAGTACCGGGTGTGGGTTGCTAATTTTGAAGACTGCATTCTTGGGGTGGATCTGCTTGGAGCACTGGACTGTGTCATCAACGCCACGTGGGCTACCCTCACCTTCCCAGATGGGCATGTTATCCAGATGTGCTGACAACCCCCTCATTCAAGTTGTTCTGTTGGCCACATCGTTACATTAGCGGCAAAAAAGACAGTCAACCCGGTTGACGATCCTGCTACTTTTCCACAGATGGCTATGCTGCAGATCCCTGTTATGAATGATGTACCACGCGACAATGGGGAAAGAATTGCGGTTGTGAGAAAGGTCTGGAGGAAAAACTGGGATGTATTGACCCAGAGTGAACAAGAGCAGCTGTGGCAACTCTTGCTAGATTACAAGCACTGTTTTTCGCTCTCTGAAGATGATGTCGGCCAGACAGACCTCATCCATCATTTTATTGAAACAGGGGACACCCACCCAATCAGGATGAGAACTAGACGGCTTCCACTGGCCCGTCAGGCCGCAGCTGATAAGGTCCTACAAGAGATGCAACGTGCTGTACTTATTGAGTCCTTTATGTTCCCTGGGCATCGCCCCTTGTAATGGTCCCAAAGAAGGAGGTGAATGAGTGAGGCTTCTGTGTCGACTTCAGATCCTTGAACAAGGTGACGAAAAAAGACTCCTACCCCTTTCCTCGTAATAATGATAGTACATTTTATTTGGTATAAAGCTTTTCAGAGTACTTAAATACGCTTTACAGGATAAAACATTTAAATATAAAACAGTTCAAAGTAATAATATAAAATGCCGGAAATATTAAAGCAGTACATTGTAAAATACTTAATACAGGACATTTACAAGACAGGACATTACATCACTGGTTAAAAGCAGATCTAAAGAGGTGTATTTTGAGATGGCTTTTGAAGGTAGGAATTTCTGAGCAGTTGCAGACGGGTTTGGGAAGAGAGTTCAAGAGGGTGGGAGCAGCGATGGAGAAGGCTCTATCACCGCAGGTCCGGAGCTTGGTTCTGAGTGGTGGGGAGAGGAGGTTTGCATCAGAAGAGCCGAGGCTGCGTAAGGGGTATTGTGGTGAAGCAGGTTGGTGAGGTAGCAGGGGGCCTGGTTGTGAAGGGCTTTGTGGGTGAGGAGGAGGATTTTAAAGTGGATCTGGTGAAGAATGGGGAGACAGTGGAGTTTCTGAAGGACTGGGGTGATGTGCTCACTGGAACGGGTGTGGGTGAGCAAGCAGATGTCAGAAATTTGATTGTATTGGAGTTTATTGAGAATTTTGCAAGATGAAACATAGAGGATGCTGTTGCAGCAATCAAGTCTGGAGGGAATGAAGGCATGGATCAGGATTTCAGCATCAGAGAAGGAGAGGGATGTATGGAGATGGACAATATTTTTAAGGTGGAAGAAATCAGTTCTTGTAATGTGATTGACATGTTCTACAAAAGAAAGGTTATTGTCCAAAATGACTCCGAGGTTACGGATGTGTGTGGATGTGGAATTGTCGACAGAGAGGTAGAAGTTGTGAGCAGTTTTGGTGAGGGATTTGGGGCTGATGATGAGCATGTCAGATTTGTCGCAGTTGAGTTTGAGGAAGCTGGAGTGCTTCCACGATTTGATTTCAGTGAGGCAGTTGGTCAGGGTGGAGAGAGTTATGGAGGAGATGGATTTTGTGTAGATCTATAGCTGGTCATCGTCAGCGTAGCAGTGGAATTGGAGGTGATGTCGGCGGAGGGGGAGCATGTACAGGATGAAGAGAAATGGACCAAGCACCGAACCCTGGGGGACACGTTGTGACAGAGGGGCAGTGGAGGAAGTGCAGTTGTTTCACTGTTCCCCTAGCATTCAAAAAAGTGGGTAATTCATCCTCTCCTTAAAAGACCTAACCTCAATCCTGACCTCATGGTAAACTACAGACTCAACTTCCCTTTATTTAGAAAATTCTCGAAAAAATTGTTGCAGACCAGCTAAATGAACACTTAGCGTCTAACAATCTAAGTGAAACCTTTCAATCCGGTTTCAGGGCAAATCACTCTACGGAGACAGCCCTCGCAAAAATGACTAATGATCCATTGCTAACGATGTGCGGCAGCAGTGTTTATGGAGCTAACTAAAGAATTTGACACAATCAATCACAATATTTTAATCAAAAAACTAGAACGATATGGGATCAGAGGGTTAGTCTTAATCTGGATAAGAAGTTATCTAACGAACAGGAAACAATACGTGAAGCTAGGCGAACACACTTCTACACTGGTAAATATATCCTGTGGTGTACCTCAGGGATCAATACTAGGACCTAAACTATTCAATCTCTATATAAATGACATTTGTAAAGTTACAAGAGATTTACCATTAGTATTATTTGCGGATGATACAACAGCGTTTTGTTCAGGAGAGAACACACAGAAGATAATACAAATAATAACAAAATAAATTAACAAATTAAAAAAATGGTTTGACAAAAACAGACTATCATTGAATCTCAGTAAAACTAAAATAATGCCAAATTGTAACAGTAGAAGAGAATGTCAAACACAAATACAAATAGACGGAATAGAAATTTAAAGAGTAAATTATATCAAATTTGTAGGTATAATGATTGATGATGAATTGAACTGGAAATCTCATGTAAAAATACAACATATAGTAGCAAGAAACACGTCAATAATGAATAAAGCCAAATATGTTCTACACCAAAAATCTCTTCATATTCTCTACTGCTCACTAGTGTTACCATATCTGAGTTACTGTGTAGAAATATGGGGAAATAATTACAAAAGAACACTTCATTCACTAACAGTGTTACAAAAAAGATCAGTTAGAATAATACATAATGTTGGATATAGAGAACATACAAACCCTTGATTTATTGAATCAAAGATACTGAAATTCCACGATATAGTGAAATTGCAAACAGCTAAAATTATACACAAAGCAAACTTCCCAAGAATATACAACAATTCTTCACAACAAAAGAGGAGAAATATAATCTTAGAGAAAAATGCAATTTAAAACATTTGTACGCACGTACAACACTTAGGACCTTCAGCATATCAGTATGTGGAATTAAATTATGGAATGGATTAAGCAAAGCAATCAAACAATGTACTAATATGATCCACTTCAAGAAACTCTTCAAACTTCGAGTGTTCACAAAGTACAAAAAAGAAGAACCATGATAAACATTCTGAATTTATTCACCCATTCATTCTTTCATTCTCAAAATAATCTTACTTATCTCATCGTATGGACTAAAACTTACTTCACCAATTATTTATTTATTTATTTATTTTTATTATCAATAGAGTCTATTCTGAATACATTGAGAACAGGAAGTGTACAAAAGTTTTAGCAACTGTTATGTAAAAGAAAAGGGGTAAGATTAAAAAAGCTCTGCTTCTTCCTACTCCTTTTCGAACATGTTGAAAAGAGAAACTGGAAATTGTGATGTATCATGTTGTATGCTTGCATGTTCCAAATAAACTCAGACTAAACTCAACTCAACTCAGGAGGCAGTACCATGCTAATGACCAATGTGGCCATAATGGCTCATGTGACTGCAGCCGTTTACATAATAAAAGAAGGGCCTTCCAGTCAATCGGCTGACCTGTGGGTTTTATAGGTAGAAAAATCCAAATGGCTGCTCTCCGGGAGTTCTAGTGTTAAACCATTTTTCTTGTATAGTCTTTCCAGTTGGCGTTTGCGGGATTTCATTAAATGGAGTTCAGGGGTGTACCAGGGTACTGAGTGTCTGAAAGTGACGGTTTTGGTTTTGATGGGAGCTAACTGGTCAAAACAGGAGGAGAGTGTGTGATTGTAGAAGTTCACCAGGTCAAAGGGGTTGTCAGCTAACAGGGGAGCAGAGGCAGATATCATGGTGGTGAGGGAGGCTGACAAAAGCAGAGGGGGAGATGGATTTGATATTACGGAAGGATATTTTGCGTGAGTCTTTGGGAGACGGATAGGGATGTTGATGTCCAAAATTATAGCCAGGTGGTCTGAGATGTTGATGTTAAGACTGGAAAGGTGAGGCCAGAGGAGCAGACGATATCTAGAGTGTGACCACGGGTGTGAGTGGGGAAATTGACATATTGTGTGAAGTTGAGACAGTGTAGTAGATCCAGGAATTCAAATGCAGGTTTAGTATTTGTGTCGTTGATGTGAAAATTGAAATCACCCAGGAGGAGAACAGATGGTGAGATGACACAAAGCTGGGTCAGAAAATTGGAAAAATCGGAAAGAAAGGAGGGGTTTGACTTGGCTAAATGACAGCTGTGATTAGAGGAGTGGGACCAGGGAGTTTGAAGGCAGTGTGTTGAAATGAGGGAACGTCAGGAATGGAGATGGAGGTTGTTTTAATGTCTTTTCTGTAAACTGAACCAACTCCTCCAATGTGTGTTGGAGCGGATGAAGGCAGCAGGCTTAAAATACACCCCCAGAAGTGCTGCTTTTTGAGACGGGAGGTCACGTTCCTGGGACACAGAGTTGGAGGAGGCGGGGTGGGCACCGTACCTGAGAAGGTGTGTGCTGTGGAGGAGTGGCCAAGCTACGTGGCAAAGAAGAGCCCTGTAGGCAGATCACATACACAGCTAAAGCAATTCCCTGTGAGCTGTTGTGGTGGAAAATTCCAGATTTTAGACAGCAACAAAGTGGCTTTAGTACAAAAGGTTTATTTACCCAACACCAAAAGTACTGGTTGGATTAATTTGCCAATGAAACAGACAACGTTGTCTCGGCGCTCTAGATTCATGCAAATCATGCAGATCATCGGTACACTCGCTTTTTATGTTTTCTTCATATGTCACGGTCTCTTTGTTTTTGACACTCCTAGCATTAACACAAGAGTCATAACAAACAGTCATAACAATTCTCAGAATGGTCACCGTGCTCACAAACTGAACTTTGCCTTACATTTTGTTTACCGTTGATTCAGAAATAGGCTTCTTTTTCGGACTTTAACAAACAAAAAATATGGTATAAATTAATCACAATAAAGTCAGAAATTCCACTACATACCCCCCTTCCAGAGTTCTGGAACCCTGGACCATACCGATTTCTGACCTAGGCCACTTACTTCAAATTCATACCACAGATAGAGGCGAAAACCCCAATGTTGTTATGTGGGGTGAAAATTCCTCTACGACCCTCGCTGCCAAACCCATCAAAGATGATGAGAGCCCACAGGCTTAAGTGCACAACACCAGAAAAGAGTGGATCAATTACTATAATCAGGTGCACAGCCAGACCAAGATGCCGTTCACACTGTGGCTCTCAGGAAGATGATAGCCAATGGACTACCGCAGGCAGCTAAAAGCAGACTGAATGATGCTGTGGGATTGTATAGCATGACATTCGGACAGTTTACAGATCATGTGGTGGGTGCGGTAACAAAGAACCCAGCCAAAATCTTCCAACAGAAACAGGCTGATGAAGAAGCTGTGAGAAAACTGACACTGCAACAACTGACTGAGGGGAAGAGAAAGATGCAAGCGGTCATGTCACCAGTGGGTCCAACAACATCTGCTCCAGTATCTGCACCTATAACTGTCCCCAGGTAATATATACAGAGCTGGGGAGGAGGTCCAGTGATGGGAAGAGGAATGACAGAAGAGAGGATGGGTAATCTAAGGTGGGAAAAAAAAAATGCTTCAACTGTGGAAGGTATAGCCACATGCAATATAACTGCAGATTTCCCCCTGGTCAGATGACAATGCCCAGGTTCGAACAAAACATCCAGGGCCTGCGCTTGAGAGGCAGAAGTGTCCAAGGGCCAGTGAACCCCTGGCAGGGGCCGCCTACTGGCTACTAGGGGTGCCTTGGGGATTCAGAGGGAGGTCATCAGCTGGCTGTTACATCACGCCCTGATGAGGAACCAATGCTGCAGGTTCAACTAGCGGGAAGGCCGGTAAAGATGATGGCGGATACCTGTGTGGGCCAGGCTGACTCGAAAAACCTCCCAAGATCAGGACAATATGTTCGAATAGTTGGATTCTCAGGGACTAAGCAGCTGATATCGACTTCTGAGCCAGTCCCCCTACAGTTTCAAGGAAAAAGAATTGAACTGCCTGTATTAATATCTGACCAAACGCCTGTGAATCTCCTTGGAAGAGACACAATGTTGGCAGTTATGTCCTGGGAAGGGCCGTTCTGTATGTAGCGTACAGGGTGAAAAATTCAAAAGCGCAAAAACAGTTGTATTCAGGGACATTCAAATGATAATTAACGCTAATGGCAACTGGTCGATTAAATTCAATTTGATCTGTGCACAGATTTTTGCCAATTTGTTTTGATGTTCTTATTAATCCTTTTTAACATTACCTTGGGACTGAGGATGAACCTATTTTCTAGTCCACGAGCCTTTTCGACCAAGGCTTACTAAGTTTTTATTTTTAAAATGGTTGCCGTTGTTTAACCTAATATTTTTGATTAGACCATTTACAGAACATTTAATTACTGAATTGGCATCCTCTGAGGTTGGGGTTGTTTCTGCCAACCGCTGTAATTATTCATTAATAAAAACCTTGACGCACTCAAACCTGACACAGTCCAATTTCACCTCCTCCCCCCTCTGTCCCTGAAACAGGGACAGTGTTAGTTGCAGTAGCAATAGTAATAGTAGTAGTGGTAGTAGTAGTAGACGTAATAGTAGTAGTACTTTCAGAAACATCCAAGAAAAACAAAAAAGGCAGCTGATAGTCAAATGGAACAAAAGCAGAGGCGGAGGACAGGTCATGTTTGAGGTCAATGTTTGCTTTTGCAATAGTAATTTGATATTTTAGAACACATAGTGAATTATTGTGGCCTCAATAATTCACTAAGTAGTTTCTTTAATTTAGTCTTTATATGATAGGACAATGCACTGAAACATTGTTCACAAACCGATATTTAAATAGCTACTTTCCATCTGTAGTCCCTGGGTACCTCATTCGTCCTCGTCATCACTGGAAGGGTGGTCTCTCTCCTCTCCAGACTCCTCTACGTCAGGCATTGGGTACATGACTGGGATCATGCATGGGTTAATAGTCAAAGCAACCATCTGCCTCTCTACTCTCCTGACTAACAATGACTTCATTACTGGGACACAACAAAAGGGTAGGAAAACCATCATCATAATAAAACCTAGGGCTATCACTCCTAGCTTTACTAAATCCTGTCTCCATCCTATCATACATTTTTCAAACCAACTCAACCAACCAGGACCATTATCTTTTCCTGCATTTTCCTCCACCTATGTCCTGAAAGTCTTGAGTTTTCTCATAGCCTTGGTAAATGCCCCCTCTGGAGCTGTGTGCCCTGGAATATATGTGCAGCAATACTCACCAATGAGTGCACAAACCCCACCTTTCTCAGCCAAAAACCAATCCAGCGCGTGTCTGTTCTGCCATGCCACAGCACTGTATCTGGAGTACCTCTAGGCTGACCGATTGCATCTAGATATATCCTACCATCTGGAGCATATTATCTCTTCACCCTATACACACTGTTGCTGTTGCCACCATCAGCAGGCAACACAACTACTTCCTGCACCACCTGCACCCTGGCACATCTTCCTGCCCAACCAACAGAAAGAACAGGAAACAGCCGCTGTTCTCCACACCACCAAAAATGATCAGCCAGAGCTACCGTTTGCTCATGATAAGGGCATCCTGGCACAAAGGCTGGTGTTATTGGATTACCTCAACTTCTGCGTGGACATGATCTGCCCTGCTAAGACTGTTCGGTGCTACCCTAATAACAAACCCTGGGTAACACAAGAAGTTAAAGCTGTCCTCAACAAAAAGAAAGCTGCATTCAGGAGTGGAGACAGGGAGGCAATGAGAGCAGCACAGCGGGAGGTGAAACGACGCGTGAGGGAGGCTAAGGACAGCTACAGGAAGAAGCTGGAGCAGAAGCTGCAGCAGAACAACATGAGGGAGGTCTGGGAAGGTGTGAAAACCATCACAGGCCACAAGACAAAGACCAGAGCTGTTGTGGGGACAATAGAGAGGGCCAATGAGATGAATAACTTCTTCAACCGGTTTAACCAGCCCGTGTCCTCTCCATCCCCCACTCCCCATCACAGCCACCCCCTCTTCTGCTCCCCTCAACAAACCTCCCTCCCAGCCATGGCAGAACCCCCCTCCACCACCTCTACGCAGACATTAGTCATCTCTGCGGACCAGGTCAGAGGTCAACTGAGGAAGCTACAGCCAAGGAAAGCAGCAGGCCCAGACAAACTGTGCCCCCCGACTCCTGAAGACCTGTGGTGCAGAACTGGGTGAACCACTTCAAAGGATCTTTAACCTCAGCCTGCAGCAGGGAAGAGTGCCCACCTTCTGGAAGACGTCATGCATTGTTCCAGTTCCCAAAAAGAACTGTCCCAGTGATCTGAACAACTACAGACCAGTGGCGCTCACCTCTCATCTAATGAAGACATTGGAGCGGCTCTTTCTCAGCCTCCTCAGACCACAGGTGCAACATGCCCAGGACAGCCTGCAGTTTGCGTACCAGGCAGGCGTTGGTGTGGAGGATGCTATCCTTTACCTGCTGCATGGAGCCCACTCACACCTGGATAAGGGAAATGGCACTGTGAGGATCCTGTTCCTGGACTTCTCGAGTGCCTTTAATACCATCCAGCCCCGCCTCCTTCAGGACAAGCTCTACAAAATGCGAGTGGACCCCTGCCTGGTTGCCTGGATTTCAAACTACCTCACCAACAGGCCACAGTACGTCAGACTGAAGGACATCACGTCCGACACTGTGATCAGCAGCATCGGAGCACCGCAGGGAACGATGCTGGCCCCTCTTCTCTTCACCCTGTGCACAGCTGACTTCTGCTACAACTCAGAGCTGTGTCACATCCAGAAGTACGCGGATGACACAGCCATCGTTGGGTGCATCAGGGACGGCAGAGAGGAGGAGTTTCAGAATCTGGTGAGGTACTTTGTTGTCTGGTGCCACACAAACCTCTTGGAGCTCAATCCATCAAAGACCAAGGAGCTGGTCATTGACTCTGAGAGGTCGAGTCCACGGTCACAACCTATTGTGATCGAGGGAGTTGAGGTACAGACCGTGGACTCATTCAAGTACCTTGGGGTTTGGGTGAACAATAAGCTGGACTGGACTGTTAACACGGACCACCAGTACCAGAAAGGAGAGAGCAGGCTGTACTTCCTCAGGAGACTGCACTCCTTCAACATCTGCAAAAAACTCCTGTGGATGTACTACCAGTCTGTGGTTGCCAGTGTTCTGTTCTACATGGTAGTGTGCAGGGGGGGGGCAGTACATCTAAGAAGGACAGCTCCAGACTCGAGAAACTGATCAGGCGGGCCGGTTCTACAATCGGAATGAAACTGGACACACTGGTGACGGTGGCAGAGAAGAGGACTGTTGACAAACTAGTAAGCATCCTGGATGATGCCAGTCACCCTCTGAATAGCGTTATCAGTAGCCAGAGGAGCCTGTTCAGTGCTAGACTGCTTCATCCCAAGTGCAGGACTAATAGACTCAAAAACTCCTTTGTCCCACACACCATTAGACTGTACAACTCCTCTCTGGGGCAGAGGGCGGGGGGTACTAGGATGACCGGGAATGCAAAACAATAACAGTGCAATACTTTTTCATAACATGGTCACTACTGCCTACTTTGTCTTTTTATATTCTTATTTTACTGTTATATTTTTATTCCCATTGTTGCTTTTTAGATTTTATTCTTATTGTAATATTTCTCTATTTTGTTTCCATTTAAACCCCCATTATTTACTTTTTACTTTTATTTAAATTGATCTCAACTCTGTACACTGCTGCTGGAATTTTAATTTTCCTGAAGGAACTCTCCTGAAGGAATCAATAAAGTACTATCTATCCATCTATCTATCTATTGAGGCCCCCCTGAGTAGAGTAGCCTTTTGTAAGTTTGCCTTAGTACAATTACCATCTACTCTCCACATTTATAGCTGCATGTCACATCTTTCACTCTTCCCACATGCGCACTCCCAGTTTTTTCCACACACTCAAACAGTCCTACAGCTATCAGAGGCATTCCCCTTAGCATACCCAATTCAGCATTACTAATACTTATTCTTTCATCTGACTCCTTACAACATTGTTCATTTGTTTTCCCTATACTGTTGTATATTTTATACTCCAAATATTTGGGCGTCCCTAGAAACAGCAAACAGTCTGCCTTACACCATGATCGGACACTCCCTCTCTCTCTGGCAGCCTCTTCAGCACACTTCTCCCAGCTATAAACCATGTTTGTCACAAACAAACGTTCAACTTTGGCCTTGGTACAAATGTAACAGTCTGTCTTACTATTAACCTGGCCAGCATACTGAACCCACTTATACCACCCATTTTTACCTAGTCTAGTCTCTGTACACATCTCTTCATCCTTCTCCTTAAGCTGATTAACACCAACCTCTTTTACCCTGCTTCCCCCCATTGCTCTCCTTTGCCTTTTCTCTTTTCTAGTGAGTGTACTATAAACAGCAGTTGTAGCAGTCACGGCGATTGGAGGTTCTGCAGCGAGAGTCACTATGCAATCCTCTGGAGCCCTGGTCTCTCTCCTAACTCTCTCACTCTCTCTGACCTTATTGCTGGCATCCTCAGGGGAAGTGAATAACTGGGAACTCCGCTGTATTGGTGTCATCCCCATCATGTCCAGACATAGGAGGAAAAAGAGGATCATCCCCCCCTTCCAGGGTATCTTTTCCCTGGCTGTCATCATTTTCCGTCTTTTCCTCTGCAAGGATGCCCTCTGGAGCCTTCACACAGTGGTTTAGATGATACCACGTAGGATAACCTTTTACCTGTACTGTAGTGGGCGTTGCTCTCATAACCTTGTATGGCCCTTCTCGCCGAGGGATGTTCCACCTCCTCCTGAACAGTTTCACGTATACCAGGTTACCTGGTTTCACTGTCAGCGGACCATCCTCTCGTTCTCCCTCTGCCTGTAGGGAAATGAAACGTGTAGAGATACTCCTGTGGATGTTAGACATTTGTTTCACATAAGATTTCATGTCATTTGTCAATATATCAAGTGATGGACCCTTGGCGGTTTTGTGTATAGGTGATGGCATCGGCCGGCCAGTTAAAGCCTCATGTGGTGTGATTTTTAGATCCCTATGTGCACTACTTCTTGTAGGCCATAAGCGCTAGTGGCAATGCATCTACCCAGTTTAACCCTGTCTGCATGCACATTTTAAGCAGTTTGTTTTTAGGACACCATTCACTCTCTCAACCACACTCTGTCCCTGTGGATTGTACACACATCCAAACCGCTGTTTAATCCCCAACTTTTGCAGCATACACTTTACAGTTTTGTCCACAAACTTTTTCCCATTATCTGAACTTATCCTGATTGGGATACCGAATCTTGGAACGATTTTCCGACACAAAAATTTAGCCACAGTCTCCGCATTTCTGCTTTTAGAGGGCATGGCTTCAACCCATCTGCTGAATCTGTCAATTACCACCAACATGTACCTTTTGCCTTGCACTGGTCATATCATGTCCACATAGTCCATGACCAAGTGCATAAACGGTCCTTCAGGTTTTGGAATGTGTCCAGCAGGAGGCAATGTACCTCTTCGAATGTTACTCTTTAGGCATATTTCACATCTTCAAATTACGCCATCAACATGCTGCTGTAATTTTGGGGCCCAAAAATTCCACTGGCGGATTTTTCTCAACACTTCACCTCTTGACTCATGGCTTACCCCATGAACCTCGTTGATCAGCAAGGGTAAAAGTTCACTGGGAGCCACAAAGAATCCCTGATGGTTCCTCCATAGTCCTTCCCCATCTTTAGATGCTCCTCTCTGAGGCCAGAGTTGGTGTTCTGCTTCTGAGGCTCCTTCTTGTAGCAGTATCAAATCTTTGCTGGTCATTTTTTCCTCAATGTCCACAGCATGATTCATTATGGTGGATTTATGACTCACTGATGCTGCTCGTTTTGCTGCTTTGTCTGCTGCTGCATTTCCTTTGGTTATCCATGATCCACCATTCTGATGTGCAGCACATTTTATGATGGCTAAAGTCTTTGGCTTCATCATTGCTGTCCGCAACTTCATGATCTGGTGACAGTGTTGGATGGGAGAGCCGTCAGTCTTTCTGAAGCCTCTACCCTTCCACGCAGCACCAAACACATGACACACCCCATGTGCGCATGCTGAATCAGTATACACATTCACATTTCTGTCCTCCGCATGATCACATGCACTTGTCAACCTCTTTACTTCTGCCAGCTGGCTTGAACATGGCTGCACACTCTCTTGCATTTTCACAATCCCAGCTTCACCATTCTTCCATTCAATTACTGCAAACCCTGACCTGAGGGCCTCCCCATCTTTGTAGCACGAGCCGTCCACAAACAATGTCATGTCGTTTGACTCCAAAGGGGTGGCGCTAAGGTCAGATCGCAGTTTGGCATATCTCTCTGCCTCAGCCACACAGTCATGTGGTTTTCCGTCGAACGGAAGTGGGATGTTATCCGCAGGATTTTTTACTCTGCAGATGTGCATCGTCACATCTGGATACTCAAGTAATCGATGGTATTCAGTCAACCGCTGTGCAGTCAAAACAAATTTCCCTCTCTCAATCAAGTTTATCAGTTTGTGATGTGACAAAATTTCTATGCGATACCCCATTGTTAGGGATGATGCTTTTTCATATAGTAGGTGAGCCGCAGCCAGGTGTCGATAACACTCTGGCAACCCGAGCTCCACTGGTGTTAGTGCAACAGAGTAATAGGGTATTGGCTGAGCACAAGAACCTACAACTGTTTTCTGGCCTAACATTCCTACTGCATGACCCTGGCGACATGACACAAACAGTTGGAACGGTTTCTCATAGTCTGGCAGAGTCAAAACCGGTGCCTGTTGTAGCAATGTTTTTATGGATTCAAATGCAATGTGCCCCTCTGAAGTCCAATTAGTTTACTTCGCAAATGTTCAGCTCCTTTTTCTCTTATCATGTTTCTCAGGGGTTGGACGATAACAGAATATTTGTCAGAACAGTATCCCGTCATTCCCAAAAATGTCATAATTTCTTTCACAGTGGTAGGCCGAGGGGCTTTTGACACGGCCTCCAGCTGTGCGGGGGAGACTGCTCGCGTCCCCTCGATTAATCTACCCAAATACTCTACCTGATCTATACAGTACTGGAGCTTTTTCAGTGAAGCCTTGTGGCCTTTTTCAGCAAGCATATTTAACAGTGTCTTAGAGTCATTGTGGCAGGTTTCCAAGTCTGGCGCACACAAAATGATGTCATCCACATATTGGATATCTGTGCTGGTGATTTTGCCAATCAAGTCAGCCATGTCTTCTTTTAATACTTTGTTGAAAACGTGAGGGCTGGGTTTGAAACCCTGAGGGAGACGTGAGTACGTATAGGACTGGTTTCTATACGTAAATGCAAACAAATGCCTACTAGCTGGACTTAGTGGCACACTGAAAAATGCAGAACATAAATCGATTACTGTGAAGCACGTAGCCTCAGACGGAACATTTGTCAACAATGTGTGTGGATTTGGAACATTAGCTGGATAGTCCTCAATCACCTCGTTCAATGCGCGCAAATCATGTACCAACCGATGTTGACTTTTGTCTGCTTTTAGCACTGGTAAAAATGGTGTGTTACTGCATGGGTTCGACTCAACCAACAACACTCCAGCCTCCAACAGACCTGTTATAGTTTCCTTAATTCCCGCCTCAGGGACCTACGACCTACCCGTCCCGCCCCTGCCTGTTGTGGACGCCCTTGGCTTAAGAGGATATTGGGGTTTCCAAGGTGGTCTACACCCTGGTTTTAACTTGAAGTCCACGGGTTGAGCTGATTTAATCATTCCCACATCAGTATCATGTTTTGCCCACAATTTGGTTGGTACTCCTGTAATGGTCCCGAGTGCTAAAAATATTAAAATCTAATACAGTTGAGCTTAAAACCAATACAAATTGTTAATATAAATATTAAGAATCCAATGTAGTGAGAGCAGCTTTCTAAAATAAGGAAAGATGATTAACCGGTTCACAATTTATTAAAATACAATAAAAACAGTCAGGTTGTTGATGCTAAAATACCAGATGGTACATAGGTGATGGGCGAGGGGCCAACAGGCGTGTGGGTATCTTGGCTCCGCCCCCTTCCACGGCATCCTCCTGCACAAAAATTAAAAAGGGAGGCAGGCCACGGAGATAAAATCAACAAAAAAACTGCGACGTTATCCGGGCTGACGTCACACTTACACACAAGGCAGGGTTTCCCCTGCCGTTGCTGTAGTTCCGCGTCAAAGTGTTGGGACACGCCCACTCTCCTCGCCAGTCTCGGTCACTTGCGGGACCTACGACCTACCCGTCCCGCTCCGCCTCTTGGTCGCTCCGGGGGTCTCCGCAGGTCTCTGGGTCCAAATCGCCCCCTGTCCACAGAACCACACAGCCAGCGTATGACGCACGAGCCCGCAAGCCCACAGATCCACAACAGTACGGCACTTACTTGGGCGGCAGAGTTTCCTCTGCCCCTGCCTGTTGTGGACGTCTTGGTGTTCGTTCCGGTAGCCTGCGGGGTCTACTGCGTGGTCCGGGGGTTCCTTCCCCGCCTGCGTGCGTTCACTCGGTCGCCCTTGACAAAGCCTGTTGATTCCCCTCCGTTCCGGCCAGAACCTGCCGAATCCTGCCGTCCTCTTTCTCCTGTCGTCCAAGCCTGTCGTTTCCCTCTGTCGATCCTTCCTTCTCTCTCGCCCCTGCTTCTGCCTGTCTCACTCCTTCTCTTGTTGCTCCTTTTAAACGTGCAGTCCTAATGCTCCTCAGGTGCGTCCAATTTCCCGTGCAGTTCAATTGGGCACTTTGGTTGTTAGGGGCAACCAGCTAAAAGGGGCAATGTCTTAAAATACCAGCAAAGTCCACAAGGAGTAAAAACCTGCAATTAAAAAAAGACATTCAAATTCTATCATGTAAAAACATGCAATTAAACATACAATCAACTTCCAAAATGTAAAAACGTACAATCCTAAATACAATCAAATTCTAAAATATAAATACATGCAAATAAAACTATAATCAAATCCTAAAATATAAAAACATGCAATTTAAAATCCACAGCAATAAAAAGCAACCCAATCCAAAGATATTATACCCAATCACAAGTTGTTTTTGGAGAACCTGCAACACCTATCTTTTTTATCAAGGTTCAGTAATTAGTCTTTCCAATCCCGATCATCTCCAGACAGACAGCTTTTACACTTTAAGCAAAATTGCTTACATTTAAATGCGCACCTGCAAACTCTGTCTGCCTGAGAGAAGACCCGGATCGGCTTCGACCCGCAGCTTCTGGACCACCCTGCTCGCAGCGCCACATTGTGGTGGAAAATTCCAGATCTTAGACAGCAACAAAGTAGCTTTAGTACAAAAGGTTTATTTACCCAATATCAAAAGTACTGGTTGGATTAATTTGCCAATGATACAGACAACGTTGTCTCGGGGCTCTAGATTCATGCAAATCATGCAGATCCTCGGTACACTCACTTTTTATGTTTTCTTCATATGACAAGGTCTCTTTGTTTTTGTCACTCCTGGCACCAACACAAGAGTCATAACAAACAGTCATAACAATTCTCAGAATGGTCACCGTGCTCACAAACTGAACTTTGCCTTACATTCTGTTTCCCAGTGATTCAGAAATAGGCTTCTTTTTCGGACTTTAACAAACACAAAATGTGGTATAAATTAATCACAATAAAGTCAAAAATTCCACTACGCTGTCCAACGGAGAGGGTGGGGATAGATGTCATCAGCTCTTCCCTCGCACAGAAAGAGGTAACCGCTACATCCTCACAGTAACGGACTACTTTACAAAGTGGCCTGAAGCATACAGCCTGCCCGATCATGAAGCTAAAACTACTGCAGACGCGGTGTTGGAGGTGATGTTCAGCAGGTTCGGTGCTCAAGAGATCATCCACACCGATCAATGCAGAAACTTTGAGTCAAGGCTTTTTGTAACGTTGTGCGAAAAACTTGCCTCTCGGAAGACCCGGACCACACCCCTGCACCCACAGAATGACGGGCTTGTGGAGAGTTTTAACTGCACCTTGGGACAACAGTTCGCTATTGTCACGGCTAAACATCGACGGGACTGGGACAACAGTTCGCTATTGTCACGGCTAAACATTGACGGGACTGGGATTGCCATGTTTCTCTCGTGTTAATGGCATACAGGTCAGTAGTTCAAGATTCCACTTCTTGCTCCCCTTTTAAAGCTGCTATTTTCACGAGGCTAAAACTTGTAGTATTCTAGATTATAATTTATGCATTTCTAACCTGGAAGTCAATACAGACCGGTTGACTCAATAGAGACTGGTCGACTTTGACATCCCCGATGGCAAAAACAACACAAAAAGACGCTACTTTTTTTTTTTTTTAACCCCTTCATGAGTATTACTATTAACTCTTCATCTAAACAGGATTATGTGAGCGTCCAGCCAATCAACATTCCAGCAAGAGTGGAAATATTACAGTAAGTGTTTGTTTTATAAATGTAGTATGTCTGTCAGTTAGTATGTCTGTTGGACAAGCGGTAGAAAATGGATTGATGGATGGATGGATGACTGTTTAGCACCTAGCAATACTGTTAATGCTAAAGTGCTACCCGGCGTCTAAAACATATTGGTCTTCCTCCTTGCTTCCAGGCTCAAAAATGAAAGGTTCTGGATCATAAATGTTTCCAAAGTACGGTAATCATTGTTGGCGCTCACAAAGTCTGCTTGATTAGCATTGTTGTTAATGGGGAAGGGTTGTGTGGTTCCTACCACTACGTCACGGATCACGTGACTGGTTTCCTTGTTAACTCTCGAAATGGCTCGGGAATTTCCTTGAGATTGATACTATTTAGATCATATCTATTTATTTGCAAACTTTGGAAGTCTTTTGGTGTCATATGTCAGATATATATGGCAATTGCTTCAATATAGAGGCAACTTGTTTTTTCCCCTATACTTGCACTTTGAAAGCGGCAGTTTGCAACATGTGTACAGATGCTTGGAGGGTGCTGGCGTTCCAATATATTCAAAGCATTATATCCTGCCCTATTATGGCTTCTAGAACGTAATAGAGTCAGTACGTACGTACACGTACATTTAGGTGTTGTTAGCTAATGATACCAATTTGGATAGTTAGCATTAGCTGTCATTGAATGTATATTCTACAACAACATGATTGCAAATTGTTGCTTCTTTTGGACTGTTTTTGCACAAGTGCATGCGCTCCCTGCATGTACGTACGGATGAGACATGACTATCGTGAACACCAATCATGTTTTTCGAAACGTAATATTTTCTTACTGCATAAACTTAATAATTGTGAAAAATATAGACCATTTTAAAACAAATGTGTTCTGTAAAACTACTAATGTAAAATAATATAGCCAATGGTGTTCTTGTCATATGTTTTGCGTTAAAAAAATGTAACTGTGAGGAAGTTGCAAACAGCCCCTTAAAAGGGGAACTGCACTCTTTGGGTGGGAGAATTTTGCCTACCGTTCTCAATCCATATATAAGACCAGAACACATGTTTTTTTCTTTTGTTATGCATTCTAACTCACAAATAAATGTTAGCAAATGTCACCTAATAATGGATGTAATGGGATTTGCTTCTCTAAAAAATATCTAAAAACCTACAACAAGATACACACTGTTAGTGTATATGTAATGTGGTAACATGCACACTCTTATTAACGTGTAATATTTACAGACATTTTTGCATTACAACGCTCGCATTTCCTTCAAAAACAACAACTACAACAACTTATCATGGCAGACTTTATGATCATTTTTGAGCCTGAAAATAAGGAGGATGAGCAAGAAGTTTTAGAAGTTGAGCAATGAGCAGATCCAGCTTTATAAGCACATAAGATTAGTCCAACTAGCTTCATTGTAAGCCACCTTGTACTTGCTGGATACAACAAATTAGTATGAAGAAAGAAAGTGATAAGTGTTGGACTGTGTCTTGGACTGTGAATTATAAGCAACATAAAAAAAAAGTTCAGTTCCCTTTTAAGCAGACCATACAAAACTGTTTATGCACTTTGTTTTGGACCTCTGTCTCACCAATAAGACATCTCCATGTTGGTGAGCCTTTGATGTTAGCTATGTCAATATACAATAGCGGGTGGTAGCAGGATTTAATGGGACTCTGTGAACCACTTAGCAATAATTGCTAATGTTGCCGACATAGCTTTGCAAGGCAATGCTCAGTGGGGACAAACTCTGTTAATGAACTTCATCTTCGACATCAATAACCACCTCTACATGACATTGGTGAGCCTTTAATGTGAGTGATGTGGAATGAAAATGGTGGCGGGAAATGCAATTTTGTTGACGTGGCTGATGGTTGCGGAGAGCTTAGCTGCAAAGTTTTTGCAGAACAAACTTATGTCTGTGGTTTCAGCCCATGAAAGCCCAGTCCTAACTTAGAGGAATTACCCAGGGTGTGAAAAAGTAATTCCATGTCGTGGTCATGTTGTAGTGGCCGGGTGACGGCCAAAGCGATGACACTGGGAGGATCCACTGGGCTACCAGTGAGTACTGTAATACAGTAGTTCTCAACCTTTTTTCAGTGATGTGCCCCCGTGAACATTTTTTTAATTCAAGTACCCCCTAATCAGAGCAAATCATTTTTGTTTAAAAAAAAACATAAAGAAGTAAAATAAAGCACTATGTCATCAGTTTCTGATTTCTTAAATTGTATAACAGTGCAAAATATTGCTCATTTGTAGTGGTCTTTCTTGAAATATTTGGAAAACTAGATATAAAAAAAACTAAAAACTTGTTGAAAAATAAACAAGTGATTCAATTATAAATAAAGATTTCTACACATAGAAGTAATCATCAACTTAAAGTGCTCTCTTTGGGGATTGTTATAGAGATCCATCTGGATTCATGAACTTAATTCAAAACATTTCTTCACACAAAAATAAATCTTTAACATCAATATTTATGGAGCATGTCCACAAAAATGAATATTGCATTGTTGCATTTCTTTTCACAGTTTATGAACTTACATTCATATTTTGTTGAATTATTATTCAATACATATATTTATAAAGGGTTTTTGAATTGTTGTTATTTTTAGAATATTTTTTAAAAATCTCACGTACCCCTTGGCATACTTTCAAGTACCCCCAGGGGTACGCGTACCCCCATTTGAGAACCACTGCTGTAATCGACAGTAGAACACATTCAAAGGTTACATTTGGTGTGAAGTAAGTGTAACAGTGACTATATGGCAGTTATTTTATGTTTATTGAGCTCTAATTAAGTCTAAAAATATATTTCAGAGGTTTTATTCTCTAATCATGAAAACGTATTCAACATTATCCTCCTTTACAAACATTTATAAAAAGCCCTTGAAAAAAATTGGCCGCGATAAACGAGGAACAACCATATATGGGCAGTTAAAACTTCAGGGTTTTTTTGGACTACACTTTTTAGATTTGACTTGTTAAAAAAGAGGAAATTAATGTAATAAAAATCTGGAGGAATGATGGTCTGGCTTACTAGAGCTGTCTTATTTGTTCTCCACTATGAACTGCTGAAATCTACTCAATCGTCCAGTGACAATAGATTCAAAGCATTTCAAGTAGTCTTAGTAATATGAAATTATGAAATATATTGATGTATATCCTATAAAACACAACTATAAAGCAAGAGTTTTTTGTATTAGTTGTTTGCTTTCATTTGCCCATTAGAAAATCCAATTGCTCTGGTTATTATCTGTACACTCTGCCCAGTCCAGACAGATGATCTTACATTTCCTCCAATCATGCCACTATTCTCACAGGCCTGTTGCTTTAATTTAGCAGTTTCTCTCTTGACCTGTTTCTAATTGTTGCTTTCCTTCTCAAGGCACGCTTGGAGAGGCAGTTAAGTGACTTGATAAAGAAGATGAGAGTGGAGAACATGACAAAGATGTTGCTTCGATTTCTTACTAATACATGTCAGCGTATTTCCATGAGTTGATTAACGTGGCCCCCGACTTAAACAAGTTGAAAAACTTATTCGGGTGTTACCATTTAGTGGTCAATTGTACGGAATATGTACTGAACTGTGCAATCTACTAATAAAAGTTTCTATCAATCAATTTCAATCAAAAAGCGCTGGAGAATGACCACCTGCCAGGGCACTGAAGTCACAAGACGAATGGAAAATTGTAAAAAAGCAAATGAAAGAGACACAGGGAAATCGATTTTACTGTCTCTCTTTCCTTGCCACTCATCAATTCGCAACATCATACGTCAAGAGTTCCATCAGCAGACCCATTTTGTAGTGACATCAGATGGAAAGCTAGAAATAAGGGTAGCCATGTGTGTGAGGGCTCTTGCTGCATTCCACCCATGTTCCATCCATATGTATGCAAGTCTGTTGCTGTGTGTGTGTGTGTGTGTGTGTGTGTGTGTGTGTGTGTGTGTGTGCGTGTGTGTGTGTGTGTGTGTGTGTGGGTGCGTGCGTGCGTGTGCGTGTGCGTGCGCGTGTGTGTGCGCGCATGCGTGTGCGCGTGCGTGCGCATGGTGCTGACATCAACGCCCCTCCATGCCAGATTTAACGGCACAAAGGAGATACCACGGCTCTTTCCTGGAGTATTGCAAGTCTATTTATAGACTATAGTGAACGAGGTGCAGAAGTGACAGGTGAACTTCCCCCCGTAGACGGGAGCGTGACACTTACGAAAGTCAGCTTGTACCTTTTTCATGAGTCTTTTTAGATAATATTTTGTTGTGGTTTCAAAGGTGCAGATATTATTACTAAGTATTTCTAACACACTGTGTGCAGTTTTTAATTTTTACAATTTTTTCACCACAAGTTTTGCTAGGTATTTGTGTAACAAAGGCTAGGTAGTTTATACCTTAGTAAACCCCCCTCGCTGAGCTTGCGCTGTATGCCGCTTGACAGCTTGGTGCTCAGCGCTCTCCATTTTCATTCAGAGGACCAGGTTACAGCCCCAGGCGGAATGGAAGCAGAGGCTCGAGTAGGCGGGTAAAAGTGGTGCCGTTACCCTGATGAGAGTGAGGTTTAGCAGGGTGAGTGACACGGAAGCCAGCCGGTGTAAACTTTAGTAAAACTTACTCCATTACACCTTAAGAGCATGCGCTGGACACTGAGGTGAAAGCTCGGATCTGAGTCCAAGGTGGAACGGAAGCAGGGGCTGGATCAGGCATCTTACAGTGACCCGGATAAGGCTGATGTTTAGGGGTGAGTGTAACGGAGGCCAGCTAGTGCGACTGTGCAAACATGTAAAATGTGTTACTGTCACGACCATAATTAGACTCTGAACACAGGTGCAGGATTTCAAAAGCAGTTCTTTATTCTGACAAGGGAATGGATCCAAAAATGTGAGAAACAACACGGGCTAAACAGATCTAACCTGACCACTAAATTTACAAAATTATTAACAAACACATAACGCTCCAGCTACAGAGGACAAAAGTTTCTAAGAAATAAAACCACTAAATATAACAAAAAAGTTCTCCAACGGAGGTGATACTAGGGAGCTAACCTTACCTGAAAACACTACAAACCAAGAACTCTCCCAAGGATTCAAAATGTAACACAAAAATGTGGTTATGGCTGTGGACAAGACTCCAAAGAACACTGGAGTTACGCGCATGGAGATACGAAACACTCTGGCACAGGACAGAAAGCGGACGAGACATCAATCATACTTGCCAACCTTGAGACCTCTGATTTCGGGAGGTGGGGGGCGTGGTCAGGGGTGGGGTGGGGTGTGGTTGGGGGCGGGGGTGTGGTTAAGAGGGGAGGAGTATATTTACAGCTAGAATTCACCAAGTCAAGTATTTTCATTTATATTTATATATATATATATATATATATATATATATATATATATATACATATATATATATATATATATACACTGTATATATATACATATATATATATTTATATATATATATATATATATATATATTTATAGATATATATAGATATATATATATATGTATACATACTGTATATATATCTCTACATCCTGAAAATATGCAAACAAAACTCTGTTTAGATAATTGATACTTCAAACTTGCATAAATAATGGGGCGTGGCGAAGTTGGTAGAATGGCTGTGCCAGCAATCTGAGGGTTACTGGTTCAATCTCCACCTTCTACCATCCTAGTCACGTCTGTTGTGTCCTTTAGCAAGACACTTAACCCTTGCTCCTGATGTGTGTGAATGGGCGAATGTGGAAATACTGTCAAAGCGCTTTGGGCTCCTTAAAAGGGGGTAGAAAAGTGCTATACAAGTACAACCCATTTACCATTTTACCATTTAAGGAATATAACATAACTTGGTTTCTGAGAGCTTCAAAATGTAATGAATAAAATGCTAAAGTTGTTGATATAAACATAAGATCAATGTCTCCCAAAATGTTGTTAGTCAATGATATCATCAGAGACAACAATCGTAACGTCATCGGTCTTAGCGAAACCTGGCTTAAACCAATCGACTTTTTTGCGCTAAATGAGGCATGTCCTCCTAACTTTACACATGCGCATATTGCCCGTCCCCTTAAAAGGGGTGGTGGGGTCGCACTAATATACAACGAAAACTTTAACCTTAGTCCTAACTTAAATAATAAATATAAATCCTTTGAGGTGCTTACTATGAGGTCTGCCACACCGCTGCCTCTACACCTGGCTGTTATCTACTGCCCCTCAGGGCCCTATTCGGACTTTATCAATTAATTCTGAGAGACGCTGAGATCATTATCCATGCGTGTGTTACGTCCCGCCTCGATTACTGCAACGTATTATTTTCGGGTCTCCCCATGTCTAGCATCAAAAGATTACAGTTGATACAAAATGCGGCTGCTAGACTTTTGACAAGAACAAGAAAGTTTGATCACATTACGCCTATACTGGCTCACCTGCACTGGCTTCCTGTGCACTTAAGATGTGACTTTAAGATTTTACTACTTACGTATAAAATACTACACGGTCTAGCTCCATCCTATCTTGCCCATTGTATTGTACCATATGTCCCGGCAAGAAATCTGCGTTCAAAGGACTCTGGCTTATTAGTGATTCCCAAAGCCCAAAAAAAGTCTGCGGGCTATAGAGCGTTTTCATTTCGGGTTCCAGTACTCTGGAATGCCCTCCCGGTAACAGATCAAGATGCCGCCTCAGTAGAAGCATTTAAGTCTCACCTTATAACTCATTTGTATACTCTAGCCTTTAAATAGACTCGCTTTTTAGACCAGTTGATCTGCCGTTTCTTTTCTTTTTCTCCTATGTCCCACTCTCCCTTGTGGAAGGGGTCCGGTCCGATCCGGTGGCCATGTACTGCTTGCCTGTGTATCGGCTGGGGACATCTCTGCGCTGCTGATCCGCCTCCGCTTGGGACGGTTTCCTGCTGGCTCCGCTGTGAACGGGACTCTCGCTGCTGTGTTGGATCCGCTTTGGACTGGACTCTCAAGGCTGTGTTGGATCCATTATGGATTGAACTTTCACAGTATCATGTTAGACCCGCTTGTCATCCATTGCTTTCGTCTTCTCCAAGGTTCTCATAGTCATCATTGTCACCGACGTCCCACTGGGTCATCATTGTCACCGACATCCCACTGGGTGTGAGTTTTCCTTGCCCTTATGTGGGCCTACCGAGGATGTCGTAGTGGTTTGTGTTGTGGTTTGTGCAGCCCTTTGAGACACTAGTGATTTAGGGCTATATAAGTAAACATTGATAAACAAGCAATTCTTATAATTATAAAATATGGTCATTTGAAATGAAATATTATGATCATATAAAATTAATTACTTCAAATATGTTACTGTATATTTCTATGGACCGGTCAGAAAAAATACAAATAAAAGTACAATTAATTTTGATGTTTTTAGCAAAATATAGTAAAAATATATTTAGTTTTGTGTTTTTTAATTAATAAATATATTTAGTTTTAGGTAAGATAAACATAATAATACAATGTATCTGTAGTATGGATGATTTAGTTCTTGTCACCCTGTTGTCCTTTCGTCTCTTCCTCAAAGATGGCTCCATGAGCTGGGCAAACATCTGGAGATGCCCTACGTCAGTGGTCCCCAACCTTTTTATAATTGCGGACCGGTCAACACTTGAAATTTTGTCCGACAGAGGTTAATAAAAAAATACAATCATGTGTGCTTACGGACTGTATCCCTTGCAGACTGTATTGATATATATTGATGTATATTTTAGGAACCAGAAATATTAATAACAGAAAAAAACAACCCTTTTGTGTGAATGAGTGTAAATGGGGGAGGGAGGTTTTTTTGATTGGTGCACTAATTGTAAGTGCATCTTGTCTTTTTTTTATGTTGATTAATAAAAAAAAAAAAAAAAATATATATATATATTTTTTTCTTGTACCAATCGATCCACGGACCGGTACCGGGCCGCGTCACGGTGGTTGGGGACCACTGCCCTACGTCAACAACACGGTCAGCGGCCCGTCGGTGCGCAGCTCGTACATCATCTCCCTCTACTTCACCCTCAGCAGCCTGACCAGTGTTGGCTTTAAACGTGTGCGCCAACACGGACGCCGAGAAGATCTTCTCCATCTGCACCATGCTCATCGGCGGTATGCCGGACGCCTCGTATGGAATAAGGTGATTGGGCAGGCACGCTGTTTATATCGTGGGAAAGCGGATGTGAAAAAAGGCTATCCTCACTGAGGTCCGCATGGAGCTGGAGGGGGCATGGCTGAAAACCGTGAGATTTTCGGGAGAATATTTGTCCCGGGAGGTTTTCGGGAGAGGCGCTGAATTTCGGGAGTCTCCCAGAAAATTTGGGAGGGTTGGCAGGTATGCATCAATCATCAATCAGTCGGGACAAACGATGACACACGAGGAAGGGCAAGAGATTTTTAAACAAGAAGAAGCGTTAGCTTTTCAAAATAAAACAAGAAATGACAACACAACCTGAAACCAGACAAAACCCAGACAAGACTTCACCCAGGTGTCATAGTTAGTAAAGTTCCCCCCATAACACCCTAAGAGCTTATGATGGACACTGAGTTGATGACAGTGTTTTTAAAGCTCTCTACTCTGATTTGGAAGACCCAGGTTCGAACCCGAGCAGAAAGGAAGAAGGAGCTAGACCAAGCAAGTTACAGCGGTGCCTTGACCCAAATGAGAATGAGGTTAAGGCGGGTGAGTGTGACTATGAAGTTGTGTCATTGTGTAAACCTCATTCACTGACACCTAACAAGCTTGCACTGGACAGCTTGAGATTGTGGGCTTTAAGTTCGATGCTTAAAGGGGAACATTATCACAATTTCAAAAGGGTTAAAAACAATAAAAATCAGTTCCCAGTGGCTTGTTGTATTTTTTGAAGTTTTTTTCAAAATTTTACCAGTCTCGGAATATCCCTAAAAAAAGCTTTAAAGTGCTTGATTTTCGCTATTTGCGATGCGACTATCCATTTCCCTGTGACGTCATACAGTGCTGCCAATGTAAACAAACAACGGCGAATACCACAGCAAGATATAGCGACATTAGCTCGGATTCAGACTCGGATTTCAGCGGCTTAAGTGATTCAACAGATTACACATGTATTGAAACGGATGGTTGGAGTATGAAAGTATTGAAGAAGAAACTGAAGCTATTGAGCGAATAGCTATTGACGCTATTCATAGCCATAGCATGGCCGAATAGCTGCGTTAGCATCACCGGTAAAATGTGCGGACCAAACGATCAGGACTTTCGCATCTTGTGACACTGGAGCAACTTAAATCAGTCAATTGGTAAGTGTTTTTTTCGCATTAAATGTGGGTGGAAGGAAACGTAATATAGTTGCAAATGCATCTGCAGGTTATCCATACATCTCTGTGCCATGTCTGCTTTAGCACCGCCGGTAAATAGCATGTTAGCATCGATTAGCATAGCATGTTAGCATCGATTAGGTGGCAGTCAACATCAACAAAACTCCCCTTTGTGATTTTGTTGACTTTATCGTTGCAAATTGCAGGTTATCCATACATCTCTGTGCCATTATTATTATTATTATTATTATTATGTAGCAAGAACAATGGCAAAGAATGAAGCCTTTACAAATGGAAAAAGTAGATTCTAAAAGTTGTATTGAAACACAGAAATTTGAAATCAATTTCCAAGATATTGGATAAAAATCTCCACAATAATTATTTTAGAAGTCTGACCACGTAAAGCCGAGTTGTTTTGCTTTTTGTGTAGCTTTGTCATCAAAGCTATGGGGCATCATAAAACCATTTTCAATTCAGATAGATAGATAGATAGATATATAGATAGATAGATAGATAGATAGATAGATAGATAGATAGATAGATAGATAGATAGATAGATAGATAGTGTTATGTCCTCAGTTTCACCTATATGCTTATTTAGGTGTCTTAATTTAATAATAATCAGGCAACACGTTTTAACTCAATGCCTCGGATCACTCCCGTTTATTAACAACCTCGAGAGTTCAACTCTCCCCCGCTCTCGTGACGTCACACACTGAACACAGGCTACGGTGGCTCGAACATGACAAAACAGTACATGACATCCCTCCTTTCCTTAGAAATAAACTTCAGGTTATTTTCAATTGTCAACTATAAACATTAGGGAGTACTCAAAACATTTCTTATTAAACACATACTCAAATATTCTGTATGTCTTCTCTGTATTCTCAACCATGCATCAATTCAATTTCAGTCAAGAAATATATCATACTGTAAACTTGCTTTGACCTTACTTTGAAGTTGTTAATTTCACATTACAACATCACACAATATTGTCACTAAACTTGACTCAAACATTTCTCCCTTTTCTTTTTTTTTTTTTTTTTAAATGTTACTACTACATCACCAGACCGTAACAAGATAAAAGTCTATGTCATCACATAGTCTGCCAGCTTCTGTGGCAACCGTATCTTCCTCGAAGGCCTTTGTGTGTCTTGGGTGTCATGGCTGGTGATACTCTGTTCTGCGCGTTGAGCAGGTTGTGTCTCTCTGTTTATTGTGCAGTCCTCAACGTCCTGGGATGCATCCTTTCTGGTGGGTGTATCATGAGAGTTGTTGTATCGTTTCACAAATGTTGTATTCCTTGTGTATCTGGCTCCTGTTGGAGACTCAACAACTACTTGGTTTCCTGATTTGCTCACCACCTTATGTGGCGTTGTGTGGAAAGGTGTGGTAAGTTTATCAGTCTTTTCTTGTCTCACCAGGACAGTGTCACCAACATTGACGTCTGAATATCTGGCTCCACGGCGTTCGTCTGCATAGATCTTGGATTGTCCTTTTTGTTCTGCGTCTCTGTCTCTGACTTCCAGATCAGCGTGTCCTGCTGCTGTGATGCTTGGCAACTTCCCTCTCATTTTTCGGTTGAAAAGCAACTCAGCGGGGCTCTTCCCCGTTGTTGTGTGATCGATGCTCCGGTATACTGTGACATATTTTCTGAGTTCTCGCCTCCAATCAAGTCCATCTGAAACAGCGATGCGAATCCTCTTCATCAGCGAAGCATTTTGACGTTCCACCTCGTCGCCATTGTTATGTCCTCAGTTTCACCTATATGCTTATTTAGGTGTCTTAATTTAATAATAATCAGGCAACACGTTTTAACTCAATGCCTCGGATCACTCCCGTTTATTAACAACCTCGAGAGTTAAACTCTCCCCCGCTCTCGTGACGTCACACACTGAACACAGGCTACGGTGGCTCGAACATGACAAAACAGTACATGACAGATAGATAGATAGATAGATAGATAGATAGATAGATAGATAGATAGATAGATAGATAGATAGATAGATAGATAGATAGATAGATAGATAGATAGATGGATAGATAGTTGAGACAGATAGATAGATAGTACTTCATCTGTTGAGTATCCGTGATTTTGGTTTGGACTTACTTAGTCCAAGTCTTAAGACATCCGGGTTACAGCACCGCTCTATTAAAATGGTAGGTCCAAATCAAAATAGTTGACTTTCTATAAGGCTTATGTATTCTGGTTTAATATGAGTTTATCTGCAATTTATAATGTCAGCATTTTATTGTGTTTGATAAATAAAGATAAACAGTTCTAATATGTTTACAGATGTGTCCTGGGAAAACAACTGAGGTTCCCCCAGCACATTGTAAAAACATCTCTACGGCCAGACATGATCATCATTTCAGAGGCTTCGACTTTTGCTCATCATGCTGGAGCTAACAGTGCCTTGGGAGGAGCGTATTGAGGAAACCAACCAAAGGAAAAGTGCCAAGTATCAGGAACTGTTGGAGGACTGCAGGGGCAGGGGCTGGAGGACTTTCTATGAGCCATTAGAAGTTGGATGCCGTGGCTTTGCAGGATGCTCCCTCTGCAAAGTGCTTGGCCAATTGGGAGTCACAGGGGCTGCCAAAAGGAGGGCCATTCAATCCGCGAGTGAAGCGGCGGAGAAAGCCGGTTGCTACTGGGACACAAGCAGGGACTTGATCATCCTGGCCGGGTCGCCTGGACGAGGGTGTCTGATGTTGCGAGACCCGAAACACCCGATGAATCCAGGTTACATCACTGATGATGTGTCCTAGTGCATCCAGGAGATGTATCTTTCAAGTTACTTATTATGTTGAAAAATGATAATTTGCAAAAAAAAAATGTTTATCAGTTTTAACATCAAATGGGTTGAAAATGATTTTCAAATGATTGTATTCCGTTTGTATTTACATCTAACACAATTTCCCAACTCATATGGAAACGGGGTTTGAATTTACATCTAACACAATTTCCCAACTCATATAGAAACAGGGTTTGTATATTTCAAAGGAAACATGTTGAGTTGAGTTATTTTGAGATTCAAAGTTGATTTTAACACACCCGTTTGTTGCATTAAATTAAGGAGGGGCCCCGGGGCTGAGTGGTTTTTGCGTCCCCCTTAAACCGCCACAACCCTTGTTCCCAACCTCAACAGTCCAATTTGAAAAAAAAAAAAAGTATATTTTAGTCAACAGATAAGCCACATCTCCTTTGCGAAGGGCGCATACACATCTGTGCAAGTGCAATAGCAACCAGTCAACTTCAAGAATAATGTTGGCAATTTGGGGTTTTAGTTTAGCAGTCGCGCTGGTCTCTCACATTGGCGACCGAAACTACAGGCCAGTGTCTCATCTCCCAATTATCCCTAAAATCCTAGAAAACATTTTTGCACAACAGCTAAAAGTAACAAATTGAATTCATATGCTTAATTGTATCCAGTAAACCTCATCCTATTGTATTTAAAATCAGCAAAGTATATGAAAATACACTCTAAACATAACAAAATGCAAAAAATTCAATCAGCCATTTTGAATAGTGCGATTCGAATATCTTTGGCAATTTTCACAGATTCTACGTCACTGGACGAACGCTTCTGCACTCTGACCATATCAGCAGATCAGTAATACTGGAAATATGCAACAATTGGAAAGAGATGTGTTGTCTATCATTCACAATCTTTATGTAAGACAAGAACACACATGCTCGGCTTTTTTATGCATTCGAAATCATAAATACACAGCTAACAATTGAGTCTACAGATCAAGGGTCACTTCTGCCCATAAAACCCTCTAAAATATCCAGAAACCGCCAACAATACTCCCTTTACATGTTGTGACCTGAATATTAAAGGCTTACTGAAACCCACTACTACCCACCACGCAGTCTGATAGTTTATACATCAATGATGAAATATTAACATTGCAACACATGCCAATACCGCTTTTTTTGTTTACTAAATTACAATTTTAAATTTCCCGGGAGTTTCGTCTTGGAATCGTCGTATAATGATGACGTGTACGCAGGACGTCACGGGTTTTTAGGAAGTATGAGCGCTACGCAAACACACAGGTAAAAGTCGTCTGCTTTAACGGCATACTTACACAGTATTTTGGAGAGCCGTGTTGCTGAATCTTTTGCAGTTTGTTCAACTAATATTGGAGAAGTCACAGTACAAAGATGGAGTTGGGGACTTTAGCCTTTAGCCACACAAACACATTCCTTGTTTAAAATTCCCAGAGCTGAAACTTCACTATGGATCAGAGCGCGGTCAAGCAGACATGGATCCAGACCAAATGTCAACCAGCAGGTTTCGGTGAGAAAATTGTGGTTAAAAAGTCGCCACTTACCGGATATCAGCTGAGCTTGTGTCGTCCGTACAGCTGCCGTCGACACCCATGAGACATTGGCGTCAACACCTCCGACTATCAGGTAATATTAAACTCACTAAAACACTAGCAACACAATAGAAAGATAAGGGATTTCCCAGAATTATCCTAAATGTATTTAAAAACATCGGAATACGTCCCAATGCTATCGCGTTTTTTTTTTTTTTTACTTTTTTTTTTTTTTTTAATTGTCCGTCGCTATCAATATCCTCAAACACAAATGTTTCATCCTCGCTCAAATTAATGGGGCAATTGTCGTCCGAATCACTGTTTTTGTTGGAGGCTCCCATTAAAATCAATTTGAATATGTGAGGAGCCCCCACACTTGCGACGTCATCGTCTGCGACTTCCGGTAAAAGTGAGGCTTTTTCAGGAAGTACCAAAAGTGGCGAACTTTATCGTCGAGTTTCGCTACTAAATCTTTTTAGCAAAAATATGGCAATATCGCGAAATGATCAAGTATGACACATAGAATGGACCTGCTATTCCCGTTTGAATAAGAAAATCTCATTTCAGTAGGCCTTTAACCAGATAACATGTGAACATGGACCGAGTGTTTCATCACACAGTGTGGACCACTTATATTTAGGACCTCCGAAAACTAAATGACACATGACACAATTATTATACACATGGCTGTAAAAAAAATGTGGGGGTAACGCTGCAAAAACAGCTGGACAGATAATCTTTCGTCCTAAGTGTGCATGTCAACATATTTCGACTGTCAGAAATACACGTTAGACATCTGGCTGGATGACTTAAAGGGCTGATTAAAACAAATTCCATTGACGTGTTCTGGTGTCTGCTGGTGTTTTTTGTTTTTTTTAACAGTGTTTGTTTTTGAGGTTTTTTATTGAGTAAATACAGTATGTCATTAGAATTCATATCTTAAATAAAAAAATGTCTTCAAATATGCATTTTCTTGTGTTTGGATAATTCCAGATGCAGGAATGCGCAGTGGTGTTAATTTTTTTTTTTTTTTTTTTTAATTCCAATTTTATAATGCAGAACATTTGTCACATATTACAGATGTGTGCTGCTTGTTCAACATTGCAAAACACTACAGGTAAGAGGGCACAAAAACATGAATTTGAAGAGAAACGAGTGATTTCATGGGTACGTAATGACAGTAGTAAATGCAATTATGTCATTTAAATAAGGCGGTCTGCACCACTTTTGCACTTGTTATCAATTGTACATTCAGTCGTAGTAAATAACCCGCAACACAGCCATGAATACTTCACACAATTTAATAAACGGGTAAATCCAAACTTCTGTGTTACAAGCAGGCTTGGAATTTTGTCATTTCATTTACAGGAGCCTATCCAGCTGGCTTCAGGTGTAGAGGTGGGGTACTACCTCAAATAGTCGCCAGCCAATCGCAACCGCCTGATGACACCAAACTCTACATGCCCCTAAAGCTGAACAGCACGCCAGATTGTAGACTCCTGGAGGCGTATCTAAATGAAATCAAACAAAGGCAACATTTAATAATACCACCTTAACATTTGACAACAAAAAAATTACAGAAAGCAACTCTGTAAAGAACCTTGGTATTATCTTCCATCCAACTCTCTCATTTGTGTCACACATTAATAGTGTTACTAAAACAGCATTCTCTCATCCCCTCAATATCGCAAAAAATGTCCCGTTTTGTCCACCAGCAACGTTGAAATCATTATTCATGCGTTCGGTATGTGTCGTCTCGATTCCTGTATTGTATTATTTTCGGGTCTCCCTATAGCATTAAAAGATTGCATTTGTTACAAAATACGGCAGCTAGACTTTTGACGAAAACAGGAACGTTTGATCATATATACATATACTGACTCACCTGCACTGGCTTCTTCTGCACTTAAAGGGGAACATTATCACAATTTCTGAATGGTTAAAACCAATAAAAATGAGTTCCCAGTGGCTTATTTTATTTTTCGAAGTTTTTCTCAAAATTTTACCCATCACGCAATATCCCGAAAAACGGCTTCAAAGTGCCTGATTTTCACCATCAGTACATCCACCTGTCAATTATCCTGTGACCTCACAGCGTGAAGGCACCAGAAAGAAACATGGCGGATACACAGAAAGGTATAGTGATAATAGCTCGGATTCAGACTCGGATTTCAGCGGCGTAAGCGATTCAACAGATTACGCATGTATTGAAACGGATGGTTGGAGTGTGGAGGCAGGTAGCGAAAACAAAATTGAAGAAGAAACTGAAGCTTTTGAGCCACATGGCTTTGAACCATGTACAAGCGAAACCGACGAAAACGACACGACAGACAGTGACACGGGAGAAAGTACACTCCACATAAGTCAATAACGTCAACAAAACTCACCTTTGTGCATTCATGTTATAAGTTTTATGGACAAAATGAGACAGAAAAAGAAGTGGCATAAATCACGTCTTAGCCAAGACATCCAGGGGGTTTACCTCGCTCGTCTGCGGGAACAGACTGCCGTCATCGCTTGCCGTGTTCCCGAGGTCCATCGTCCCTGAATAGCTTACGCATTTCGGCAGATTCAGTGGTGGTCTATTTTCCAATATTGCAGATTCCTTTGACTTTATCGTTGGAAATGCATCTGCTTTGAGTGTCGCAGGATATCCACACATTCTTGCCATCTCTGTCGTAGCATGGCTGTCGTTGGTAAAGTGTGCAAACCAAACTTTTGCATCTTTTGTCCACTGGTGCAACTTGAATCCGTCTCTGTTCGTGTTGTTACACCCTCCGACAAGACATCGACGAGGCATGATGTCTCCAAGGTACGGGAAAACAGTCGAAAAAACGGAAAATAACAGAGCTGATTTGACTTGGTGCGTGTAATGAGATTGAGAAAATGGCGGATCGCTTTGATAGGCTATCAATTGAAAGGCGTTTAAATCGCCAAATTTACCCTTTTAGAGTTCGGAAATCTTTTAAAAAAACATATGGTCTTTTTTCTGCAACATCAAGATATATATTGACGCTTACATAAGTCTGGTGATAATGTTCCCCTTTAATATGAGACTTTAAGGTTTTACTACTTACCTATAAAATACTAAACGGTCTAGCTCCATCCTATCTTGCTGATTGTATTGTACCATATGTCCCGGCCGCCAGAAATCTGCGTTCAAAATAACTTATTAGCGGTTCCCAGAGCCAAAAAAAAGTCTGCAGGCATTAGAGTGTTTCCTTTTCAGGCTCATGTACTCTGTAATGCCCTACCAGTAACAGTTAGAAATGCTATCTCAGTACAAAACATTTAAGTCCTATCTTAAAACTCATTTGTATACTCTAGCCTTTAATTAGATCCCTTTTTTGACCAATTGATCTGCTTCCTCTATTTTCTGCTCAGCCCCCCTCTCGTGCATGGAGAGGTTACCAGATGATCACGGATCAGCTTCCTCGGATGAGATGCTAGCTGTTGTAAGTCGGGACCCTGAATGGACCACTCCTCTTTGCATCAGTTGGTGATGTCGCTGTCCTGCTGACTTGTCTCCATTCAAAATGATCCCCTGCTGATCTCCCAATGGACTGGACTTCCACATGAAGTCAGGATCTGGGGTGACCACTCCTTATGCATCAGTCGGTGACGTCTTTGTCCCCACATCTGCGGTCCCTTTCAAGGTTTTCTCGTTGTTCAGAGGATGACGTTGTGGCCTGTGCAGCCCTTTGAGACATTTGTGATTAAGGGCCATATAAGTCAACTTGGATTGATTGATTGATTAAAGAGCAATTAGAATAATCTTGTGACCAACGTGGACTCACCACTATTAAATGTACACTGTGCTACAGATAATGTTTTATTTCATGCCTCTATGTTTGTTTGTTGCTATGCAGCTAATTCTAGCTCAGTTAGGCCACAGATTTGTGTAGCAGCCGCATGGTTTGAAGCAGCCATCTTGGATATGCGTTCAGGAAAATCCTTTAGGAAAATTGTGATTATGTTTTTCTGTTTATTTGCATGTGAAAAAAAGGATTACTGCAGATGTCATGGCTCCGATGTCAACATGTATGTGAGACCAACTGCAAAATGTGAATATGATAACTATTGCGGAGCCCTGTTTTAAACTATACTATTTGATCACACACAAATATAACACATTTTGGTTTGTAATATGCAAATGTATTTTTGTCAGAAAAAATATTTCAGGAGTTAAGCTTTCTGAGATATAATTTGACCACCACCTTTCAATTTCCACTGTGTTACAAGACAATGCAGTAAAGAAATCTATTATCCACTTGATTGTCAGTGATGTATTGAAGTGGAGATGCATTTTACCACTTGTAATTGTGGACTATTCCATAAACACATTGCTGTCTTTACAACTATCTTTCTGTTTTGCCTATGGTGAGAGTGGTTTCCCGGTCCCTTCTTCTCCCTGCTTGCTCTCTTTGTTTTGTCTTGTCTACACTATGTGTGCCTGGCATGGAGGGTTTTTTCCCACTCTAGACTAAGCCCCCTTAGGAACCCAGTCTAAAGATTGTATTTTTTTACTCATCTTCTTCCCCAGCGTTTTACCTTTTTCCCACCTTTTACGGGACGCCACCCATCAGCGTTCCCATTTTGTAACTCTGTACCCTTTTTGTTTGTCTAATCTTGAACGGGTTTGTGCTGAAAACATAGTTTTGTTGTGCTCCCGCAGTCAGTGTGTGAATGTGTGTGTGAATGGGCGAATATGGAAATACTGTCAAAGTGCTTTGGGCTCCTTAAAAAAGGGGTAGAAAAGCGCTATACAAGTACAACCCATTTACAATTTACCATTTGTTGCAATGACAATAAAGACCTATCCTACCTACCCTATGATCATTTAACCACAAAGAGATACATCTATACATAAATTAATATTTCGCCGTGTTTACAACAGGAAGTGAACCTGTGACACATCACATACATACGTGCATTCCTGGTTTTGCCTTCATCAATAATAAAATACTCTAAAACCTTTACAAATTAGAATGGAAAAAGATGAACATATTTAAACACTCAAATAATCATTTTATGGCTCTCAAGAAGTAAGAACAATATTTAATGTTTCATCCGTCAAGAAAGTATATTTTGTGTGTTTTTTTTCATTGAATTAAAAATAAAAACAGTACCATGATAAAGATAATCATGATTGTTTCAGTTTCGTAAACCATAATATATAATTTCATATGTTTACATACCTATTGGCTGCATAAAACCAACCAAACCATAAACATAATATTACGGCACTGATAAACCGCGTTCATGACATTCATCACACTCAGAAACTCACCTCCAACACTATGTTAAAAAACTGTGATTGTGCAGCTGTGGTTCACACTTTGAGAATGACGTCGCCAGCATTACATTTCCTACATAGGACTCAATCAGTGTGCAACTTCAGCTGTGATGATCATCTCTTGTTGTTGGTTTCTTGACCAAAACATTTCCAGAGTCAAACCACGCTTTTAGTTTGGGTCTAAATGGTAAATTATTGTACTTGTATAGCGCTTTTCTACCCCTTTTTAAGGAGCCCTAAGCGCTTTGACAGTATTTCTACATTCACCCATTCACACACACTGATGGCGGGAGCTGCCATGCTAGGTGCTAACCAGGACCCATCAGGAGCAAGGGTGAAGTGTCTTGCTCAAGGACACAACGGACGTGACCAGGATAGTAGAAAATGGGGATTGAACCAGTAACCCTGCTGGCACAGCCACTCTCCCAACTTTGCCACACCGTCCCCCAAAGATAAAAAAAGAAAATAAAGTCAGAAATCCTGGTGTATTTCAGATCAAATTCAAAGATCCAAATCTGATTATTGTTGCCAGTTTGTTTTATTTTATAATTAGAGGAACTTGCTTGAAATGATGCCGGCTGAGTGCAGAACCTGAAACTTATCAACAGCCCGTGGTGGGTCATAAGGCCCTACATTTACTCAGTTACATTTACTTATGTAACTTTTTGGATACATTGTACTTGATAGAGTAGTTTAATCCACCATACTTTTAACTCTTACCTATAGTATTTTTGTGAAGAATAAACACTACTTTTACTTCGTTACATTGAGTTTTATTCCGATCGCTATGTTTACTGATATCATCATTATATTCATTCATCATCTGTTGATTACTGAACTTTATTAGCCTTCAATCGAATTTGTTACAATACTACCCATGCCGGTCGTTTCACGCCAAAATAATAAATTAAGACAAAAACAGAACCGACGTTGAGGGGTTCCGGTTTGGTGGCCGTGGGATTAGGTCTCTGATTTTTGCAGATGATGTGGTCCTATGGCTTCATCTGGCCGGAATCTTCAGCTCTCACTGGATCGGTTCGCAGCCGAGTGTGAAGCGACCGGAATGAGAATCAGCACCTCCAAGTCCGAGTCCATGGTTCTCTCCCGGAAAAGGGTGGAGTGCCATCTCCGGGTTGGGGAGGAGACCCTGCCCCAAGTGGAGTCTTGTTCACGAGTGGGTCATGACCGATAGGATAAGATCACAAGTACAAACGGCCAAAATGAGTTTCCTCCGCCGGGTGGCGGTGCTCTCCGTTAGAGACAGGTTGAGAAGCTTTGTCATCCGGGAGGAACTCAAAGTAAAGCCGCTGTTCCTCCACATCGAGAGGTGCCAGATGAGGTGGTTCGGACATCTGGTCAGGATGCCTCCCGTGGCCTCGTCCAACCGGTAGAGGCCACGGGGAAGACCCAGGACACGTTGGGAAAACTACTACTCGGGATCCCCCGGGAAGAGCTGGACGAAGTGGCTGGGGAGAGGGAAGTCTGGGCTTCCCTGCTCAGGCTGCGGCCCCCGCGACCCGACCTCAGCTAAGCGGAAGAAGATGGATGGACAGAGCCGACATACTCTGTCATTTCTTTCACTCAAAGAACATGGGAACCGAATTCTCTCCACAATCTCCGCTTACATCCGCCCTTTTCCAGCCTCACAGCCAATCAAAACGCAGAACACATGTAAACACTATATTCAAACACAATGTTACTGTTCAAACTGTGTGTGAGGTTACAGTGGCGTAAAACACTAAATATTCAGTACTTAAATAAAACCTATTACTTGGTTTTAATGAATACTCAGGCCTACTGTCACGGCGCGGGCACATTCCTCAGCACACTCCCCAGAGCGCACTCCCCAGAGTGCTTCCCTGCACGTTCTTCTCCTTGGCACGCTCCTTTCCAGCCATTGCTGCACCCCAGCTAAGCGGTTCCAAATCACCAATCAACGCACTTGATGCTGATGACGTCGCCGCGCACTATATCAACCAGGGCGTCCTACGTTCCGGTGCCAGAACCTAATCCTCCCAACTCCTCGACTTGAGCTGTGTGTCTTAAGTCCCTGATCTACCCCTGGAATTACTGTCGCTCTCCCAGATCCCGACCTTTCGCCTGCCCACGGACCTCGAAGCCTGTCTCCTGAACCAGACCTCTCGCCTGCCCACGGACTCCGAGCTCGCCCCGCCCTTTCTGGACCCTTGCATTTTTCTCAACACACACTACCAACAGCTGCTGGTAATAGTCTACATTGTGGCGGGCACTAGGACCATGCTCACACTCAGCAGAATGGGTGTAGTTTATATGGCTTCTTGGACACACTTTAAAAGTGCCTATTGTGTTGCATTGTTTTATTATCAAGTGAACAGTCTTACAGTAAAGACCTGAAAGAAACAACTCTGTGTTTCTTGCATTTGCCACATTGGTGACCCCGACGTGATTTCACGCAGAAGAGGAAGTTGTGTCTTCATCGGCCATGTCGCCCCAACTCCAACAACCTACTTTACCCGCGGGGACAAAGCTTCGGGAGTTCTGACAGAGCGACCCGGCATCATGGTTCCAGCACATCGAGGCTCTCTTCCACCTGCGAAGAATAGCCGGCGACGACTCACGGTGTTACTTGGTTGTAACAGCCCTCGACCAGGCAACCACTCGCCGTGCTATGCAGCTGTTGCGAACCTGTGGAGCGGCAAGTACACTGCCCTCAAGAATCTTCTGCTTCAGAGATTTACTCTAACTGACGCCGAGAGGGCAGATAGACTTCTTTCCCTGCCGAGTTTGGGCGATAGCACCGCTGTGGATTTAATGGACAGTATGCTGTCGCTGCTGGACTCATAGGAAGGCGAGTTTAGTTTCCTGCGTCTTTTCTTGCGGCAACTTCCACCTGCGGCCCGTGCGGTGCTAGCGAACTCCACTTGAATGAATGAATGAATGAATGAATGATCTTTATTGTCATCGTGCATGTACAGGTACAGGTCCAACGGAATTTAGGTTGCTTCCCTGAGGTGCTTTTCATTCAAAAAAAAACAAGAAACCACACAATATACACAATATACAATGTGGCTTAACACCACTCTAAGAGGCAATGTAAAAAAAAAAAACAAGACAATAAAAAGTATAAAGTGACTAGTGAAACTGACTAGAGAGGAGTAGTGCTGATTCCCAGTGTGCTGAGGAGGAGGGAGTCAGTATTTCCTACCTCCTATGCTGTGCAGGCTTTTTATTGTGGATAAAATATGTAAATAAATATGTTACATATTGTCCAGTTGGCGTGTAAACGCTGATTGCACAGTCCCGGATCGTGATTGACCGGTGGCTTCCTCATGTTGTACATGAGGGAGTTTTATTTTTTATTTACATACTACCTGCGTTTAGTGCAGTTATGGCCCGGGGGTAGAAACTGTTCTTGAGTCTATTTGCTGCGGAAGGCAGCCGATCGACTTTGCTGTTGCCGGGGTGGGATGGGTCCTTGAGTATGTTGGCTGCCTTCTTCAGGCAGCACGGGGTTGTACAGTTCTTCCAGGGAGGGGAAGGGGCACCCGATGATTTTTTGGGCCGAGTTGACGACCCTTTGGAGAGCTTTCCTCTCTGCTGCTGTGCAGCTGCAGAACCATACGCAGATGCAGTATGTGAGGATGCTCTCCACAGAACAGCGGTAGAAGGACACCAGTAGATCCTGTCTCAGGTGGTGAATCCTGAGTACTCTCAAGAAGTAGAGCCTCTGCTGTGCCTTCTTGGCGATGGCCGTGGTGTTGGTCCTCCAGGACAGGTCCTCCTTCAGGTGAACTCCCAGGAAGCGTAGGGATGAGACTCTTTCCACACAGCCCCCATCGATATACAGGGGCTGTATGGTAGTTTTTCTCCTCCTGCTGTCCGAGATCACTTCCTGGGTCTTGAGCTGGTTCAGCTTCAGGTTATTCATTCTGCTTAACACTGCTAGCTGCTCCACCTCGTCCCGGTATGCCGTTTCGTCGACCCTAGAGATGCAGCCCACCACCGTTGTGTCATCAGCAAACTTTATGATGTGATTGCATTGTGGGTGGCTGTGAAGTCGTGGGTGTAGAGTGAGTAGAGCAGGGGGCTCAGCACGCAGCCCTGAGATGAGCCGGTGCTTAGGCTGAGGGCTGTGGAGGTGTGGGTGCCCATTCTCACCCTCTGATGGCGGTCAGACAGGAAGTCTTTAATCCAGAGACAGATGGGGTTGGATATTCCGAGGTCTGCTAGCTTGGTCACCAGTCTGTCAGGTAAGATGGTATTAAATGCAGAGCTGAAGTCCTTGAAGAGCAGCCGTACATAGTCCCCCCTCACCCCCCTCCATGTGGGACATGCCGGAGTGGAGAGCTGTAGCAATGGCGTCCTCCGTAGACCTGTTGGCTCAGGAGGCAAACTGTCGGGGGTCCAATGCGGGCGGTAGGGATGAGAGGATGTGGGTCCGGACCAGTTTCTCGAAACACTTCATTGTGATGGAAGTGAGTGCCACTGAACGGTAGTCGTTCACTTCTCTGGCCTCCGACGATTACCGGAGTTTGGCTGAAGAAGCTGACCGGGTCCTTCTGGCCTCCAGACGGTTTGCCGTGCAGAGCGTGGAAGTGCCCCCCCTGCAGACGATGGAAAACGCGGACCCAGCGGTATGGCAGGAGTCGCTACCCGGAAAAGGCGCGAAGCAAGCCAGTGCTTCTTCCATCAATGTTTTTGCACCAAAGCTCGACGGTGTGTTCCTCCATGCTTTCTCATCGCCGCCATCGCGGTCACTAAACACGGTGTTGAACATTTCATTCCCACAGTGGGCCCACCGTCTTGACGCAGCTTAATCGACCATTGCTAAAGAGGAGTTCGCTACTATGGAGCGTTTAGGCATCGTTAGGCGTTCTAATAGCCCGTGGGCTTCGCCCTAGCACATGGTGCCTAAATAAGATGGTTCCTGGTGCCCTTGTGAGGATTTTCGCCGCCTTAACAACATCCAACGCATGACCGCTACCCTATACCGCACATCCAGGACATTTCGGCGCGCATGGCTGGCACCGCCATTTTTTCAAAGGTAGACCTAATTCGCGGTTAATACCAGGTCCCGGTGCATTCCGAGGACGTGCCCAAGACCGCAGTAATAACCCCGTTTGGGCTTTTTGAGTTCCGGCATATGCCTTTTGGCCTGGAGGGGGGCAGCACAAACCTTTCAGAGATTAATGGATTGCGCGGGCTCTATTTTGGGTTTGTTTATCTTGACGACATTTTAGTGGCGAGTCCTCCAGCTGGGGAGCACCAGTCACACCTAACACAGGTGATCAAACGTCTTGACGAGCACAGCCTGATTGTCAATCCTTCAAATGTCAGTTTGGGCTGTCGGAGATTGATTTTTTAGGTCACGGTATTTGGTCGCAGTGTGCGATCCCTTTGCCTTCGAAATTGCAGGCAGTGGCGGATTTTCTTCGTCCCTCCACTGTCAAAGCTCTGCAGGACTTTTTGGGCATGATTCATTTTTATAATCGGTTCCTTCCACGTGCTGCCCACCTCCTGCAGCCTCTTTATGGTGCCCCACGTAACAAAAAGGCTAGCGATTCCCTTGAATGGACTCTCAGAAAGTTCAAGCTTTTCATAGAGCTAAATCCGCACTCGCAGGGGCTGCTCTTCTCGCCCACCCTGTTTCCGCGGCGCCCGTGCTTTTGACAACGGACGCGTCTGATGTCACGGTGGGTGCTGTGGTTGAGCAGCGGGTGGCGAATGTGTGGCAGCCCCTTGCGTTCTTCAGTCGTAAACTGCGGGATAACGAGCAGAAGTACATTGTATTTGACCGAGAGTTCTTGGCACTGTATCTTGCGACACGCCATTTTCGTTTTCTGTTGGAGGGTCGATCTTTCACAGCTTTTGTTGACCACAAACTTTTTGCAAAACATAAATGTCCACTCTAGTGGACGTTTGTAATCAACTTCTTTACACATTTCTGCTCAAATGTCTCACAGGATTATAAAATAGAAAGAAGTTAACCAATGAGGGATCATCATCACACATCCACATCTCTGTCAAGGTAAACAAGGAAGTGCACGAGGCAGGGACATATTTGATTGGTCAAAAAGTTGACATTTGAAATCTTCTCGGAGGCAGAGATTCCGAAAATGAGGATTATTGGCCCAAAGGTGTCCCGCAAAGGGGTGTCTTTTGTTGACCACAAACCCCTGACGTTTGCCATGTCAAAGGTCACAGAGCCTTGGTCAGCCCGTCAGCAGTGTCACTTGTCGGTCATCTCCAAGTTCACTACAGACATTCAGCCAACCCTGTGGCTGACTGTCTCTCACGCATACTCGTATGCCCCGTGAAGCTCGGTTTAGATATTTCGGGAATGTTCGCTGACCAGCCCGACGACCCCGACATCCGCGCACACAAAACCGAGGGTACAGCGCTCATGCTCAAGAAGGGGGTGGTTCAGGATAGCAGTCCCGCCCTCCTCTGCAATGTTTCCACTGGCCGCCCTCAGCCGGTTGTCCCGGTAGACTTGTGCCGCCAGGTTTTTGACGCAAAACACTCCCTGTCGTACCCTGGCGTTTGGGCTTCCGTCAAGTTGGTTGGTGCCAAGTTTGTTTGGGCTGGCCTTAGGAAGGATGTTAGGCAGTGGGCAGCCGCATGCGTGGCATGTCAGCACGCCAAGGTCCACCGGCACACTAGGGTGGCCCTCAAACCATTTCCGATTCCGGTCAGGCGGTTTTACCAAGTGCATGTAGACTTAGTTGGCTCCCTCCCTCCGTCGCAGGGTTATACACACTTGCTAGCGATGGTATATTGTACCACCAGATGGCCAAAAGCGGTTCCACTTTCCCCCACAGCCTCTGTAGACGTTGCCCGTGCGTTTCTGTCAGCCTGGGTTGCGCGTTTTGGCACGCCATCGATATCACCTCGGACAGGGGATCCCAGTTTGTGTCGGAGCTTTGGTCAGTGTTGGCGCAGTCCTTGAGTGTGCAGGTGCACCGTATGACCCCCAAGCTAACGGCTTATGTGAATGTTTTCACCGGTCGTTTAAGGCAGCTTTACGCGCGGGGTTATGCTCGGGTTGCGTTCAGCTCCTAAAGAGGATCTCGCAGCGACCCCGGCTGAATTGGTGTTCGGTCAGCCACTCCGCGTTCCGGGGAAATTTTTACCTGAGGGTTGTACCCCGCGACAGTTTCCTTTTTTTGTCGAGGGGGTCTTTGGCTTTCACCACTGTTTCCCTAAGTCGTTTGTGCAATCGGAGCTTAAATCTGCCCGTTTTGTCTTTGTACGTCACGGCGCCCACCGTTCGCCCCTCCAACCCCCTTACGATGGCCCTTTTAGAGTGCTAGAACGCGGTCCTAAAAACTTTGTGCTGGATATGGGCGGGCGCAGGGATTGCATTTCTCTGGACAGGCTTAAACCGGCGCATTGGGTTGCAGGTGAAGAAATACTGCCAGGCCAAGTCCCCTGCCGAGGTCGCCCTCCAAAATCTGTTAGGGTTGAATGTCCTTCGCCTCCACCGGGCCCTGATATTTGTTCTTCCCCACAAGGTACACCTGCTCCTCCGCGAAATGGACATTGTACCCGTTACGGCAGGCGAGTGAGGCCCCCTGAAATGTTTTCCCCATAACTTGCTGTCTGGGTGTTCGGGGGGTTGTGTGGCAGGCACTAGGACCATGCTCACAGTCAGCAGAATGGGTGTGGTTTATAGGGCTTCTCGGACACACTTTAAAAGTGCATATTGTGTTGCATTATTTTAGTCTCATGTTGGCAGTCTTACAATAAAGACCTGAAAGAAACAACGCTGTGTTTCTTGCATTTGCCACAACAGTAGAAAATTCCACACATAGTCCTACACCATATCTTTGAGTCTAGTTACACATTTGATATCCTCACTGTAATAAATAAGCCTAAGGCTAAACTGTTCGCCTGTCTCTGTGCCGTCTATTTCCCACTGGTAACGTTACATCTACTCCGCTACTTTTTTTGAAATGTCGGTCTAAATGGTGATACTTGGAGAGCCAAGTGTTTTCTGAGGTGATACTTGGTGTAAAAAGTTTTGAGAACCCCTGCTCTAAAGTAACGGTCATCTTACTTGATTAGAATCGTTGGGTACTCTACCCACCTCTGTCTGCGGTTCCATGTGTGGTCTGAAGCGGTTAGGCGGCTGACTAGACTTTGACCACCTTATTCGAAACAAGGAATCGAAATCACAATCGTCTAAATTAAAAGCATACTTAACAGTGCGCTCTTAATCGAAAGGTGACAACGACACTTCCCACTCTGTCCGTGACACCGAAGGGCCTTTTCCACCGCAGGAACTTTTTCAGTAAATTTCTCATTCTTTTTTGTATTAACGTTTTTAATGATAATATCAATGAGGGATTTTTAATCAAGTACCTGGGAGTCTTGCTCACGAGTTGGGGCAGAATGGATCGTGAGATCGACAGGCGGATCGGCGCGGCGTCTTCAGTAATGCGGACGTTGTACCGATCTGTTGTGGTGAAGAAGGAGCTGAGCCGCAAGGCAAAGCTCTCAATTTACCGGTCGATCTACGTTCCCATCCCCACCTATGGTCATGAGCTTTGGATCATGACCGAAAGGATAAGATCACGGCTTTAAGCGGCCGAAATGAGTTTCCTCCGCTGGGTGGCGGGTCTCTCCCTTAGAGATAGGGTGAGAAGCTCTGCAATCCGAGAGGAGCTCAAAGTAAAGCCGCTGCTCCTCCACATCGAGAGGAGCCAGATGTGGTGGCTCTGGCATCTGGTCAGGATGCCACCCGAACACCTTCCTAGGGAGGTGTTATGGGCGCGTCCAACCGGTAGGAGGCCACGGGGAAGACCCAGGACAATTTGGGAAGACTATGTCTCCCAGCTGGCCTGGGAACGCCTCGGGATCCCCCGGGAAGAGCTAGACGAAGTGGCTGGGGAGAGGGAAATCTGGGCTTCCCTGCTTAGACTGCTGCCCCTGCGACCCGACCTCGGATAAGCGGAAGAAGATGGATGGATGGATGGATTTTTAATCACTGCTTTTTTTAAATCTTTACTAATATTGATAATATTCATTTTGTTTCACTACTTTTAGATTGTACCGTGTCATGTTTGTGTGTCCTCAATTGCTCTGTTTATTGCTATTCTGAATGTTGCTGGGTCGGGTTTGGTTTTGGAGTTTGATTGCATTATCATGTATTGTTTTGTTGGATTGATTAATAAATTAATTAAAAAAATTTTTTTTAAAAAAGGAAATTCCCCATTCACGGGTAAAAAAAAGTTCCTCATTTGTTTCCACCAACAACAACCTGGGTAGATTTAGTTCTTCAGGTCTTGTTGTTAGTGCTTTGTCTCCCCAACAGGTGATTTGGGTGTTCCTCTGCAAGGGAACGATGTGATGCACATAGCTTTTACAAAGCACATTTATCCAACGACACATTATTCAAAGCCAAAGTTTGTGGCTGAAGAGATCGTGTCGGCAAGCTCCAAATATTTGTATTAATTGTGTATTACTATTATTTGAGACACCACGGAATAACAAGTTAACTTTAAGAAAGCAAGCGTCCAAAGTCATTCTGTACTGATCAACCATTTCTAGGAAAAAGTAAACCAAACCCAACCCAGCAACATTCAGAATAGCAATAATGGCTTTCCATGCTAATCACAAAAGCCAAACTCTTCTGGCTGACACTTTATTTTACAGAACTATAGGCACCAGCACCCCCCACAACCCCAAATGGGACTAGCGGTAGAAAATGGATGAATGTTCAAGCAAAGGGCAGAGCCGCTTCCCTAAGTTAATTATCATCACCTTCATTACAGCAACTGCATTTTTTCCACGTAATATTATCACTGAAAAACATGTTTCCCACTTCAAAACAGCACAATTTTAAAATGCAGCATGCCTTTTAAAAAGTTTAAAGTTTTAGCTAAAGAAAATTGTTTTTGGTCTATTGCTTTCCACATTTCAAGGGGGAAATTACTCGCTTCTGCAAAATAGAAATGTCTATACCGTAGACATTTGTTTTTGGTCTATTTCTATATATCAAAAATAAAGCAAAAACACAAATGTCCATTGCAGTGGGCGTTTTCTTTTGTTTTACATCATTTCTAGAACAAAAAAAAACCTTGTTATGCAAAACACAAATTGTCCGTTGACATTTGTTTTTGGACATTTTTTTTTTATTATTTTTTTTTTTACACATTGCGAAAAAAATAATCACACTGATATATAAAACAACCCTGAACTGCAGTGGACATTTGCTTTTGTTTACAAAATTCGTAGGAAAAAACTTTTTGCAAAACATAAATGTCCACTCTAGTGGACGTTTGTAATCAACTTCTTTACACATTTCTGCTTAAATGTCCTCTCTAGTGGAATTTTGTTTTTGCTACATTTCTCGAAACATTTTGTAAAATAATAGTCTATAGTGGGATTTTGTTTTTGGTTTAATTCTTTACATGTTTTGGAATAAAATAGCCCTGTTGTGCAAAACACAAATTATTTTATTTTTGGTTTGTCTGTTTACACATTTAGGGGAAAAATAGCCCCACTTGCAAATTACAAATGTCCACTTCAGTGGACGTTGGTTCCTAGGGGATATGCTGCAGATACACAGCACTGTATATATAATTGTTTGTTTTTTTTCCCCACAGTGACATGACACACAGAGGCCACACAAGACATTTGGTAAGTTGATGACCAGTCAATGAGCAATAAGGATGAGCCGGGTGCAGGACGTCAGCACAGAAGGTAAACAGTGGAGGTGTGAGAGCAGCTGCCTCACACTATACAGCACAACTCATTCCTTCGTGTGTTTGTGTTATATGTACTTCTTACAATGCACCTCGGAAGACTTCACGGTCATTCCAGACATCTTTTCCTGAGCCGCCTTGCCGTCGGTGGGAGACCTGGATTTATTTCCAGAATTAGTCTGCAAGAAAAAGACAATGAACGCTGACATAACACAAACACAACAAAACTATTTGTCAAATTTTAATTGCTTGCTGCACTCTAATTCTAAAAGCTATGCCAATGTTACACCCCTGTAGAGGAGTGGGATATTGAACAGAAACACGGACACGATGCTTATTCATTCAGGTCCAGTCTGTAATGGCCAAATGAAAGAAAGTGTTTCCCTCTACCAGGTAAGCCAGGCAAAAGTAGTCGAAACCCGATCAGTGACTAAAACAACAACTAGACATTTTTTAAAATGCAGGTACTACAGAAAAACAACATAAATCAAGGAAGTATTTTCCAAACAAACATTAGAATGTTTTTAACACAGATTACTATTTTTTACATTTCTCTTTTTAGACTCTTCTGCACCAGTCAAAAGTAATAGATGGCAGATCACCTTATCACAGCTTTTTGTCTTCATACCTTTTTTTTAAACTTTGTAAAGTAATTAGTTATGTTTTTTTTCCCTTTTTTTCTCACTTTTACCAGATACTATAATGAATTAAAGCTTTGTTTTTCTATAATGAATTAAAGCTTTGTTTTTCTTCCTTCCTGTTTACTGTCTGCATGTTTACATTTACAGCTATTTTATAACTACTACACCAATGCATGTGCAATAAAAAGCGATTTGACTTTTATGCACATATTTAACACAAAAATTGTTAGACCCTCCAATATTAAGGAGCTAATAGATGCTAATACAATAAGGGTTAGCAGTGCACTATGCTCTTTTTATTGACACAGCACACCGATTATTGACTTCTTGGTATGTTCAGCTATCATATCAGGCAATTGTTATCCAATTGCTGTGTCAAATTTGTCCACTGTCAGTGTCTACCTATGCATACACAGTAGACTGATGGTGAGTGTGTGATACTCTAAGACAGTGTTTTTCAACCTTTTTTGAGCCGAGGCACATTTTTTTAATTGAAAAAATACAGCGACACACCACCAGCAGAAACGTTAAAAAAAAGAAACTCCACCAGGTTGTCTTTTTTTTTTAGTTCGTTGTTTTTTTCCTGTGTGAAGTGCTTCAGCTCCTGTCTTGTGCTGTTATATTGGTGGCTCTTCCTGTGTTGTTGTTTTTTTTCCTGTAGCAGCATTGCCTGACTTGCTTTGTATTGGCAAACAAGACTATTTCAGTTGAGGCTATCCTTCTTTGGGGGGACATTGTTGATTGTCATGTCATGACACACACTGTAAGTCTTTGCTGTCTGTCGTCCAGCATTATGTTTTTGTTTACTTTGTAGCCAGTTCAGTCTTACCTTTGTTTTGCATAGCCATCTCTATGCTTCAGTGCCATTTCCTAGTGGGACTTTTCTTTTGTTCATTTTTGGTTTAAGTGTAACATACATTTTTAACTGCAGGCTTTCTCTTGCTGTGCTCTGCATATTGGTATCGCGACAAACCATCCTTGACGCATTCCAACTTCTACAAAGCAATGAACAACTTGCTGCCACTTACTGATATGGAGTATTACATAATTACCATGCCGAGCTCTATGCAGCACAGACACGAGACAACGGCACATCATTTGCAGATTATAATTATTGAATTGCAGATAATATTTTTTGGACCAAGGCTAGCGGATCTCAAGATGCAAAACACGAGCAGGAGTAAGAACTACAAGTGTCTTTATTGCTTAAGACAGGGATAAAGAACAACACTTGAGTAGATAACAAAAAACTATGGTGCATAAAAAAGGAACAAAAAATTGCACCAGGTAAAATATGATAATCAAGAACATAGTTGCTACCTGAGCCGGGAGGAAAACTACACAGGGCAGGAAGGTGAAAGGTCATACAGGAACTTGAATTGAGGAGACGAATCCAGACCATGGATCTGACGTCCTGTGTCACAATGAGTAATCATGCAGCGCTTTTCTGCCCATACAGGTGTGATTGAATAGGCCTATTAATTACTCACACCTGCAGCACCCCCTTGTAATTATGCCCGGCTCAGTAATTATACACAGCTCAGGGAGTGGTTAGGTTTGTAACAGAAAACAAAGGGGCGGCGACAAAGAAAAACGTAAGACACAAAGGAAAAAACAATGAACTGCTCCAAACACTGAACATCTAAATGGTCTTACCGCCCACCAAAAGGTGACAAACAAGTAAATGATAATTGGTGTCACAATAGCGTGTGATGTTGAGACTCTTTATACAATATTGTGATGTGGAAAAGGTTACATGGACAGAAAAACATACTTACTGCACTCACAGCCCAGACAGAGTTAACATTTGGAGCCTCACTGTATTTAACACAATTCCTAAAAAGAAGTTACTGTTGTGTCAATTAAAAAAAAGTCGGTAAGTATCAATTCATCAATTTTCTACCACTTGTCCATCTTGGGGTCGCGGAGCTGGTATACTCTTGACAAGTCACCACTTCATCCCAGGGCCAACACAGACAGATGACAATCACACTCACATTCAGGGCCAATTTAGTGTTGCCAATCAACCTATCCCCAGGTGTAGTCGGAGTACCCGGAGAGAACTCACGCAATCATGGGGAGAATATGCAAACTCCACACAGAAAGACCCCAAGCCCGGGCATCGAACCCTGGACCTCATTATTGTGATGCACACGCACTAACCCCTGTTCTGCCCGTCAGTAAATAGTATACAACAAGCCATAAGAACACACTATCCACTGCTGAGTCACATCAATAATTGTCGTCATTAAAACATCTGTTAAACTGTTGATTGTAAAGTTGGTAAAGTTGGTTGGCATAGCATGTTTTGGTAGCACTCACTCTATGAACTTTTGAATGACAGCTCCGCCAACCCCCCAAAAAAGTTTACCTCATTTTCTGGAGAACAATAGACAAAGTGTACCAGCCACTCCCTATTCTAACATTTGTAACTCGGACAATTTACATCAAATCGTCATGATGATTGATGCATTTAATAGCCAATTAAATTGTAAAAAAAAAAACAACTGCTGCTTTATGGACAAATTCTTAGAGGGACTGTGATTATTACAGCCAAAAATGCCTGAATTCAAGGCAACCTTTTCAGAAAGTTGTAGCAGAAGTTGAAATGTTTTAAGGACTTTTTTTTGTCAATAACATTGAATCCGTTATTAATATTTTAAGTTTTTGTTGTAACCCTAAAAACAAAACGTACTGGAGTTAAAAAAAAAGGGAAAACAAATACTTTAATAATGTTTGTATACCACACTGTCCTAAAAGTAGACACTAGGGGACAGTAGAATCACATACTTAGAGCTCATTGTCAAATAACTGTACTCTCTTTATTCATAATGACTAATGATAATAATAAATTATAATTATTAAAATAAACACCACCAAAGGCTTCCTTGTTGTCTGCTGTCGGCTCTGTTGGCCAAAAGTTGCAGACATTCTCCATGTATGTTTTACGCTTGAAAATTGTCAATATTTCCCATTTTTCCGGGAGGCTTCCCGGATTTCAATACCTCTCCCAGAAATCTCCCCAGGACAACATTCTCAGATTTTCACCCAAACAACAATATTGAGGGCGTGCCGTGATGGCAATGCCTTAAACGTCCTCTCGACCATGTCGTCGCGTCCGCTTTAATACTATGCTATCTGAGTGCCGGCTGGCCACATCTAGTGTGGGGCTGCTGACTCAATGCGCAAGCAACTGCAAGGCATACTTGTTCAACAGCCATACAGGTTACACTGAGGGTTGTGATATAAACAACTTTACTACTCTTACTAATATCCGCCACACTGTGAACCCACACCGCACTGTAACACAACATAAACACAACAGAAGAAATACCCAGAATTCCATTCATCCCTAACTCTTCCGGGCTACATTATACACCCCCACTACATCCGCCCCCCCCCTCCCCCCCACCCCCCACCCCTGTGCGTCGGTTGAGGTGGGCGGGGTTTGGTGGTAGCGGGGGAGTATAATGTATATGGGATTCTGGGTAGTTCTTTTGTTGTGTTTATGTTGTGTTACAATGCGGATGTTCTCCCGAAATGTGTTTGTCATTCTTGTTTGGTGTGGTTTCACAGTGTGGCGCATATTAGTAAGAGTGCTAAAGTTGTTTATATCACAACCCTCAGTGTAACTGTATGGCTGTTGACCAAGTATGCCTTGCAGTCGCTTATGTGTGTCTGCAGAAGCCTCATACAACATGTGAATGGGCTTGTAAACTGTTTGTTACGGTTGTAGAGAGCTTTAAACGCATTGTCATCATAGCATGCCTTAATTATTATTGTTGGGGTTAAAACCAGCAGAAAGTCGTGAGAACGGTTGCTCTAATATTCGGTAGTCTCCCGAAAAAATTGAGATGGTTGGCAAATGTGATGTTGTCAAGCGGCATTTAAAAAAAACTTGCAGGCCGCACTACTATTAAATTTTCATATTAAGGTGCGGTCCGCGTGTCTGAGACCCCTGGTTAATACATAGCACAAAGCAAAAAAAAAACTTTGTACGCTGTGTTATTTCATTTTAAATTTCAAAAGAGTCTTGTGGCTCCCATAGTTTTCTTCATTTTGTGAAACGGGTCAAAATGGCTCTTTGAGTGGTAAAGGTTGCGGACCCCTGCTGTAGATGATGGTACATATATACGAAATAAACCACATGATGTTAGTACATCAATCGAGGAAAATGATCAAACTACATACATGGCACACTATAATTTGATTTTGATATCTTTTTTCATCTTGATTGATTGAAAATGAACACCATTGAGTTGACTGATGAACATTATCACATCATTAATTCAGAAAATCTAAATAACGACAAATAAAGATAGAATACTATTAACCGCAACATGTAAGTGTAAAAAAATATATATACATATATATATATATGATTTGTACATTGCTTCTTCTATTTTTAAACACAGAAAATAATCTGAAGGTGTCTTTATTTTTAAGTTATCGTGCAGGGATTTTACCCGTCCGGCCCACTTGGGAGTAGATTTTTCTCCATGTGGCCCCCGATCTAAAATGAGTTTGACACCCCTGGTTTATACACTACTTTACCCAGAAGGCTTAGCACTTTAGACAGGAACATGAAGAAGGTCTGAGTTACACGAGAGAACAAATGGGCCGCCAGAGCAATACAGATTTGATACAATTTTGTTCCAAATTTGATACATTTTTGTTCCTTTATGGTCTTTTAATTAGACGGTTGAAGTGTACGTTTGAGCGCCAATTTGATTGGTCAAACTCAAACTGTTTGGCCAAATTGGATGGGGAAATTGCAGGCTTTGGAAACAATCCGTTTGTTGAATTCAGACAATTTTGTCAAGAAATTTGACAAATTCCTCCAGGGACTGACAACTGTATGGAATCACACTGAGAGATTTTGGTTGTTTAATTTAGTCACATAATTATTAGACAGATATTATCTCATTTGCAAAGCTCCACCCCCCAGTTTCCGTTGCAATTTGAAATAGTTATCTTCAACCTCACATTTAAACAATGGGTCTCTTTGTTCTCTTCTGTAGTTCTGGCGCCGGCATTGAAAGGCAAAGCAATAAGCTGTGAGAAGCAATAATGTGGTCTCTCGTCCTCCGGAGGTTCAGCTTGTTTGCTGGAATCATGGCGGTGGAAGATGGATATGAAAATAAAAAAGTCCGCCTTCATGAAAGGTGGGAAGGGACAGTTTTGGAGTGGTTAGTACATGCAAGAGAGAGAAGATCAGATCCATCATACAAATGATCCATTTTGGATCCAACTAAAGCAAACAAACATCAAAGTGGAGTTGAGTTTGAGTTTGAGTTTATTTCGAACATGCATACAGCATGATACATCACAATTCCCAGTTTCTCTTTTCAACATGTTCGAAAAGGAGCAGGAAGAAGCAGAGTTTATTTAATCCTACCCTTTTTCTTTTACATAACAGTTGCTAAAACTTGTGTTCACTTCCTGTTCTCAATTTATTCACAATATACTCCATAAGTAATCACAATAAAAATAAATAAATAAATAAATGAATAATACTTGGTGAAGTAAGTTACATTTCATATGATGAGATGAACAAGATTATTTTGAAAAAAATGAATGGATGGATGGATGAAATACTTTCAAAATGTTTATCATGGTTCTCTTCTTTGTACTTTGTAAACACTTTTAGTTTGAAGAGTTTCTTGAAGTGGATCATATAAGTACATTGTTTGACGGCTTTGCTTAATCCACTCCATAATTAAATTCCACATACAGACATACTGAAAGTTTTAAGTGTTGTACGTGCATACAAATGTTTTAAATTACATTTTTCTTAAAGACTATATTTCTCCTCTTTTTTTTGAGAAAAAATGTTTATACTTTGCTTTGTGTATACTTTTAGCTGTTTCTAAATTCACTATGTCGTGGAACTTCAGTAGCTTTGATTCAATAAATAAAGGGCTTGTATGTTCTCTATATCCAACATTATGTATTATTCTAACTGATATTTTGTGTTGCACCGTTAATGAATGAAGTGTACTTTTTTAGTTATTTCCACATATTTCTACACAATAACTCAGATATGGTAACACTAGCAAGCAGTAAAGAATATGAAGTGATTTTGGGCCTAGAACATGTTTTGCTTTATTCATTAATGACATTATTCTTGCTAGAGATGCGCGGATAGGCAATTATATCATCTGCATCACCAAAATCGTCATCCACCCGCCGTCCACCCGAACCAACATTTTATCGGGACCGAACCCGCCCGCCGACCGCCCGCTGGATTACATCAGAGGTTAGCCACCTTTACCACCACAGAGCTATTTTAAATCTGTTTCACAGAGTAATGTAATCAAAAGGAACCACTAACGTTCTCATGACTTTTCATTAGCATTCACACTGATGACAAGAATATGGGTGTGCTGTGAAACCAATGCCTTTGACAACTTCAATGACATGTACGAACCGAATGTTGGTCCAGCAACATGTTGTATGCAGCACCCGCAGTCACATGTAAGAGATTGAAAGGCATACTGGGTGATACAGAGTACACTGATGGTTGTGATTTAAACAACTTTAACACTTACTAATATGCGCCACGCTATGAAGCCACACAATACAAGATTGAAAAAACACATTTCGGGAGAACATCCTCACAGTAACACAACATAAACGCAACACAACTAATACCCATAATCCTTTGTATTTATGACACTTCATAAATACTTGGGGTGTATAAAATAGTCAACACAACAAATATGGGTATTTGTTGTGTTGCGTTTATGTTGTGTTACTGTGAGGATGTTCTCCCGAAATGTGTTTGTCGTTCTTAATTGGTGTGACTTCAAAGCGTGGCGCATATTACTAAGAGTGTTATAATTGTTTATATCACAACCATTAGTGTACTCTGTTTCACCCAGTATGCCATGCAGTCGTTTGCGTGTTGCCGCGGAAGTCACATACAACATGATGCTGAACTGACAAGCAGATTGTGTATGATGTGGAAGGCGACAAAGTCAATGGCTTCATAGCACGCATTAATATTCAATATCTGGGTGACTGCCGGCAGTCATTCAACAGAATAATAGCGTCTCCTTTTTATTTCTTAGCTTTATGACATGGGTCTTAGATAGCTCTTTGAATGGCAAAGGATACTGATCCCAGAACCATGTATATCAGATTTCTCCGGATGGTTCAACCGCCACCGCCCGGATCTATCCATCCATCCATTTTCTACCGCTTATTCCCTTTCGGGGTCGCTCGCGGGGGGCGCTGGCGCCTATCTCAGCTACAATCGGGCGGAAGGCGGGGTACACCCTGGACAAGTCGCCACCTCATCGCAGGGCCAACACAGATAGACAACATTCACACTCACATTCACACACTAGGGCCAATTTAGTGTTGCCAATCAACCTATCCCCAATTAAAATCTATTTTTTCCTCATGTAAACCGCCCGACCCGCAGTTTACCCGCGGACTCCGCATATGAGACCGCAAACCGCGCATCTCTAATTCTTGCTACTTTATTTTGTATATTTTTTACATGATATTTCTTGTTCAATTTATCATCAATCATTGTACCATGAAATTTAGTTTCATTTTCTCATTTAATTTATATTCCATCTATTTGTAAAAGTGTTTGACTGACCTGCACAGGAAGGGGTGACAAGACCAGAAATACACTTCACTACCTTTGCCATAAACCCTCCTCTCTCTGCAAGCCGTCTCCACCTTCCCTGCCTCATAACGGCACGTTGTCTGCCTTTCACGGACAGCAAGCTAACTGTAAGCATGACAGTGCCTTTTGACTTATTCCAGTGTAAAGTGTGTTACAGTAGTCCAGACGTGATGAGATGAAAGTGTGTTCAAATTGTTTAAAAGATAAAAAAAAAAGATTTTAATCTTTGATAATGTTGTGATCCGCTTCCCGGATCACATCCTTAGTCTCGTTCTTGAGTCCTTTTGTGTGTTTTGATAATTTTTGGACTCTTCCGATCCCTTAGTTTGTGTGTGCACTTACTGTTTTGGTTACCATGGTTTCTGATTTGTCCCAGCTGCTCTTGTTTTACGCGCACGGGTGTCTTGATTGTTACTTTAGTATTCAAGCCTGCATTCAACCACAGTCCGTCCTTGGTTCGTCATTTGCTACATGCAACTTTCACGTTTGGTTTCTCTAGTCCTTGATTCTATTGCTAAGTCACGTCTTAGCTTCCGTGCGCTCGGCACGCGTCAGTTTGGACTTTCGGACTCCATTGCTAAGTGTTAGCTTAGCTTACCGTGCGTAGGCACGCACTTTCTTTTATGTTTTGTACCAGTGTTATTTTACCTTTTTGTACATTAAACCAGCTCTTACCTGCAATCCCTGCTTGTCTGGTCCCACTGCATCTTGGGGTGGCAACTCGCGCATCACGATGTGTTCCAAATGTGACAGTACGAACCAAGCAAAGACCCGTCACTTCGCGGGGGACCAACTGGAGTCATCTCCTCGTCAAGCCTCCGTTAAAGGGGATTGACTCAGCTGATGTTTGTCACGAGTTCTGATTAATGGGCTACAGTTAGACAGATGGAGATCGGGCTCCATACGGTAGAGCTTTGGTGAAACTTGGTGAAGCTGTATGGAACTGACCAAGCATGATGCCTGTAGAATTATTGGGTGATTACCAGTGACTCTACGGGGCCTTAAATTTGAGGTGTGGTTTGCGGAATTGGTCAGTTTGTTGTCACAGGGTCTGCTCCGCTGGACGGGTTAATCCCCGTTTTATGAGTAAGAATGGACCTGTGTTGATGTTTTGAAACGGCCGTTCCACAAAAAGCACGTGTGCATAATTGTTTATATTTGTCCAGACATGGGGTGGGTTGCCTTTTGTTAATGTCTGTGTATATTGGTGAATGTTGAGAAGTGTGTTGGATGTGGAGTGATTCAGTTTATGTTGGTACATTTATATATATTCGTATTTTAATAACAATCATGCATGCACCTACGGGTCTGATCTGTTTTATTTCCCTCGCTTGAAAGATAATCATTACTCCCACACTGCCGCAACCCCCCCCCCCCCCCCCCCATTTTCTCACATCTCTGCTAATCTGTAAAAGTTGGGAACTTGTCCAAAATGTGTGTGTTTATGAGAAGATAGACAAAGTTTATGTTCAGAAATCACATGAGTGAATGATCCATCCATCTATTTATCTTCTTCCGCTTATCGGAGGTTGGGTCGCGGGGGCAGCAGCCTAAGCAGAGATACCAGACTTCTCCCTCCCGAGCCATTTTGTCCAGCTCAGAGTGAACGATAAATGTTGTTTACAATTATTAAGGTCTGATATAATACAACTGTGCTTCCGGGTGAGAAAAATAGTTGACTGTTGAAGTTGTTTTTAACCGATATTATAGTTTTGTAAGAAGGGTCTGAGATTTTGACTATAGAAAATGGCTCTCTCTGAATATATTTTTGTTGTAGGCAAGTTTCAAAGTATGAAATAGCATACGGTGTGAATGAATTACGAGAGGAGCCTCTGTTAGGAGACATTTGAGATAAGAGATTTGTCTTGGAAATGAGGACGTGTGACGAGGCTGTGTGACGTGCTGCACATAAGACGTGGGCCGGTTGAGGTGTGTCACTGTTAGCATAGCATAGCATAGCATAGCATAGTTTAGCATAAAATTGGATTAGCATAGGATTAGTTTATCATTGAGCTAGGTTAGCAAAAATTAGCTTACTGAAGCCTAGTAAGGCTAGGTTAGCATTTAGCTTGTAGTTACTAAGTGTGTTTGAACAGCTGTTCTCAGTCTATAGAGTGTACTGGTAGTTTGTGCTTGCTAATTCCAGTAAAATAAAAGGTATATGAATAAATAAACATTTAAATATCACAAAATAAATTTGGGTGGTTTTGAATAAATGTTTATATAGAAAATACTTTAAATAAAGTTAAAGAAGTAAATTTAATAAACTTGAATTTAATTTTGAAAAAGGTAAATTGATTATTTAAATATATTGACATTTTAATTATTTTAAGAATGATCACAATAGAAGAAAATTTAAATTTATATTCTAAAACATTTTTTAATTTTATCCGTGTAACCGGGTCGAATCAAAATATTGTCGACGTTTATAGTCACACCTGTGTGAATCATGGAGTCTGAGTCACAGGTTTGGTCGTGAACATACTTACAACATAATACATCAGACAATTTCATATCATTTCACATTACATCATGTCCGAAAAGGAGTAGGAAGAAGCAAAGCTTATTTAATCCTACCCCTTTCCCAGGTCAGAGCGTTTACATTCATTCACTGACCTTTTTCATAGTATTATAGTAGAATGACATCCGTGAATGAGTAATACAACAGTTTTGTAATATGTAATTAATTAATTCAGTCATTATTAACATACTGTGATGAAAAATATCTTATTTTCAATAGGGCTGAAAGTGTTACTCATAATCCTTCTTCTTTGCACTTTGTAAGCACTATTAATGTGAACGGCCTCTTAAAGTGGATCATTTCAGTACAATGTTTAACTTCTTTACTTAATTCATTCCATAATTTAATTCCACATACTGATATGAAAAAAGGTTTTGGGTGTTGTACGTGTATACAAATGTTTTAAATTAAATTTTCCTTTAAGGTTATATTTCTCCTCTTTAGTTGAGAAAAATTGTTGTACATTCTTTGGTAGCAGGTTATAATTTGCTTTGGACATCATTTTCGCTGTTTGCAATTTTACCAAATCACCGGACTTAAATATTTTGGACTCAATAAATAAAGGGCTTGTATGTTCTCTATATCCAACATTATGTATTATTGTAATTGATCTAGGGACGGTGTGGCGCAGTGGAAGAGTGGCCGTGCGCAACCCTAGTGTCCCTGGTTCAATTCCCACCTAGTACCAACCTCGTCACGTCCGTTGTGTCCTGAGCAAGACACTTCACCCTTGCTCCTGATGGGTGCTGGTTGGCGCCTTGCATGGCAGCTCCCTCCATCAGTGTGTGAATGTGTGTGTGAATGGGTAAATGTGGAAGTAGTGTCAAAGCGCTTTGAGTACCTTGAAGGTAGAAAAGCGCTATACAAGTACAACCCATTTATTTATCATTTATCTTTTTTGTGGCACAGTTAACGAATATGGCGCACATTTGTAGTTGTTTAACGGTAACTCAGATGTGGTAACATGAGCGAGCAGTAGAGAATATAAAGTGATTTTTGGCCCAGAACGTGTTTTGTTTTATTCATTATTGAAATGTTTTCCTCTGTTATTTTGATTAATGCTATTGATGTTGAGATATTTGCTCTGAATCCAAATTGGTTCTCCACGAGAGTCCCACTTTTGTTGATAAAATTATCTAATCGGCTATTGAATAGTTTTCCATGATTTTGGAGAATTGTGGAAGTAATGAAACTGACCCATCATCTGCATTTGGAATTCTTTGCTCGAGATTTTTTCCGATATTAACAAAGTAATCATTAAAACGTTCAACTATTTAGTCCATATTGTCCATCTAGAAAGTACTGGGGGTAATCTTTCTAAGCACCATTTTTAATGATGCTGTTTAGGATGCCCCATGTTGCTCTCATGTTGTTTCTGTTCTTGTTTAATAATTGACTGTAGTATTCCCTTTTAGATATTCGTAGTATACCAAATAGCTTGTTTTTTATATTTCTTATACTTATTTTCTGCCTCTATAGATCTCTGTGTTTGGATTATTGTTGACCCTGTTGTATTTTATAAGACCGATTTATTTTTGGCTTGATGTGTTTTTAAAGAGATAAATAGAAAAATGGATGTATTAGATGCAAGTTTTTATTGTGAGAAAAAGAGTGAGCAGGAGAAGTTTAAAGGGAGAATAGATTGGAAAAAGGAAAAGAAAAAGGATGGTTTAACCTTACATGAATGGTTTGTAGTAGAGGAGAATAGAAATAGAAACATTGTGTGAAGTGTAAGGAAAGGATGGATACAGGATGTGGTTTGTAAAGCAAGTTGAACAAAAGATAAAAAAGTTACAAATGAAGGTATTCATAAATGGTATTCATGTGTCAGCATATACAGTTGATGGTGGCTCGCTGCAAGTTTGTTTGTTTGTTTGGTTGGTTGGTTGTTAACTCCTAAAGCTGAAATACATTTGTATTTTATAGTTATATAGTTTATAGTTACTTTACCTATTTCGAAATCAATACAACCCGTAAATTATAGTTTTCTCCTCTTAATGTAAATAAGCTAAGAATACAAGCTGGAAGGGCTGTTGTTCTTCATTTGAAACATAATATCTGACAGATTTAGCATATTACAACTTATAAATAATGGATTAGTATGTGCATAGTAAAACGCTTTATGTATTATTCTAATGTTTTGTTTTTAAGTTAAGTCCATCCATCCATCCATCCATCCATCTCCTTCCGCTTATCCGAGGTCGGGTCGCGGGGGCAGCAGCCTAAGCAGGGAAGCCCAGACTTCCCTCTCCCCAGCCACTTCGTCTAGCTCTTCCCGGGGGATCCCGAGGCGTTCCCAGGCCAGCCGGGAGACATAGACTTCCCAACGTGTCCTGGGTCTTCCCCGTGGCCTCCTACCGGTTGGACGTGCCCTAAGCACCTCCCTCGGGAGGCGTTCGGGTGGCATCCTGACCAGATGCCCGAACCACCTCATCTGGCTCCTCTCGATGTGGAGGAGCAGCGGCTTTACTTTGAGTTCCTCCCGGATGACAGAGCTTCTCACCCTATCTCTAAGGGAGAGCCCCGCCAAACGGCGGAGGAAACTCATTTCGGCCGCTTGTACCCGTGATCTTATCCTTTCGGTCATGACCCAAAGCTCATGACCATAGGTGAGGATGGGAATGTAGATCGACCGGTAAATTGAGAGCTTTGCCTTCCGGCTCAGCTCCTTCTTCACCACAACAGATCGGTACAACGTCCGCATTACTGAAGACGCCGCACCGATCCGCCTGTCGATCTCACGATCCACTCTTCCCTCACTCGTGAACAAGACTCCTAGGTACTTGAACTCCTCCACTTGGGGCAGGGTCTCCTCCCCAACCCGGAGATGGCACTCCACCCTTTTCCGGGAGAGAACCATGGACTCGGATTTGGAGGTGCTGATTCTCATTCCGGCCGCTTCACACTCGGCTGCGAACCGATCCAGTGAGAGCTGAAGATCCCTGCCAGATGAAGCCAACAGGACCACATCGTCTGCAAAAAGCAGAGACTTAATCCCGCGGCCACCAAACCGGAACCCCTCAATGCCTTGACTGCGCCTAGAAATTCTGTCCATAAAAGTTATGAACAGAATCGGTGAGAAAGGGCAACCTTGGCGGGGTCCAACCCTCACTGGAAACGTGTCCGACTTACTGCCAGCAATGTGGACCAAGCTCTGACACTGATCATACAGGGATCGGACTGCCATAATAAGACAGTCCGATACCCCATACTCTCTGAGCACTCCCCACAGGACTTCCCGAGGGACACGGTCGAATGCCTTCTCCAAGTCCACAAAGCACATGTAGACTGGTTGGGCAAACTCCCATGCACCCTCAAGAACCCTGCCGAGAGTTTAGAGCTGGTCCACAGTTCCACGACCAGGACGAAAACCACACTGTTCCTCCTGAATCCGAGGTTCGACTATCCGGCGTAGCCTCCTCTCCAGTACACCTGAATAAACCTTACCGGGAAGGCTGAGGAGTGTGATCCCACGATAGTTGGAACACACCCTCCGGTCCCCCTTCTTAAAGAGAGGGACCACCACCCCGGTCTGCCAATCCAGAGGTACCGCCCCCGATGTCCACGCGATGCTGCAGAGTCTTGTCAACCAAGACAGCCCCACAGCATCCAGAGCCTTAAGGAACTCCGGGCGGATCTCATCCACCCCTGGGGCCTTGCCACCGAGGAGCTTTTTAACTACCTCAGCAACCTCAGCCCCAGAAATAGGAGAGTCCACCACAGATTCCCCAGGCACTGCTTCCTCATAGGAAGACGTGTTGGTGGGATTGAGGAGGTCTTCAAAGTATTCCCTCCACCTATCCACAACATCCGCAGTTGAGGTCAGCAGAACACCATCCGCACCATACACGGTGTTGACAGTGCTCTGCTTCCCCTTCCTGAGGCGGCGGATGGTGGTCCAGAATCGCTTCGAAGCCATCCGGAAGTCATTTTCCATGGCTTCCCCAAACTCTTCCCATGTCCGAGTTTTGGCCTCTGTGACCGCTGAAGCTGCACACCGCTTGGCCTGTCGGTACCTGTCCACTGCCTCTGGAGTCCTATGAGCCAAAAGAACCCGATAGGACTCCTTCTTCAGCTTGACGGCATCCCTCACCGCTGGTGTCCACCAGCAGGTTTTAGGATTACCGCCACGACAAGCACCAACTACCTTGCGGCCACAGCTCCGATCAGCCGCCTCAACAATAGAGGTGCGGAACATGGTCCACTCGGACTCAATGTCCAGCACCTCCCTCGTGACATGTTCAAAGTTCCTCCGGAGGTGGGAATTGAAACTTTCTCTGACAGGAGACTCTGCCAGACGTTCCCAGCAAACCCTCACAATGCGTTTGGGCCTGCCAGGTCTGTCCGGCATCCTCCCCCACCATCGCAGCCAACTCACCACCAGGTGGTGATCGGTAGAAAGCTCCGCCCCTCTCTTTACCCGAGTGTCCAAAACATGAGGCCGCAAATCCGATGACACAACTTCAAAGTCAATCATGGAACTGCGGCCTAGGGTGTCCTGGTGCCAAGTGCACATATGGACACCCTTATGTTTGAACATGGTGTTTGTTATGGACAATCCGTGACGAGCACAAAAGTCCAATAACAAAACACCACTCGGGTTTAGATCCGGGCGACCATTCTTCCCAATCACGCCTCTCCAGGTTTCACTGTCGTTGCCAACATGAGCGTTGAAGTCCCCCAGCAGAACAAGGGAATCACCCGGGGGAGCACTCTCCAGTACTCCCTCGAGTGTACCCAAAAAGGGTGGGTACTCTGAACTGTTGTTTGGTGCGTAAGCGCAAACAAGAGTCAGAAACCGCCCCCCCACCCGAAGGAGGAGGGAGGCTACCCTTTCGTCCACTGGGTTGAACTCCAACGTACAGGCTTTAAGCCGGGGGGAACAAGAATTGCCACCCCAGCCCGTCGCCTCTCACTGCCGGCCACGCCAGAGTGAAAGAGAGTCCATCCCCTTTCAAGAGAAGTGGTTCCAGAGCCCTTGCTGTGCGTCGAAGTGAGTCCGACTACATCCAGCCGGAATTTCTCTACTTCGCGCACTAGCTCAGGCTCCTTTCCCCCCAGTGAGGTGACATTCCACGTCCCAAGAGCGAGCTTATGTAGCCGAGGATCGGACCACCAAGTGCCCTGCCTTCGGCTGCCGCCCAGCTCACATTACACCCGACCTCTATGGCCCCTGCTATGGGTGGTGAGCCCATTGGAGGGGGGACCCACGTTGCCTCTTCGGGCTGTGCCCGGCCGGGCCCCATGGGTACAGGCCCGGCCACCAGGCGCTCACCATCGTGCCCCACCTCCAGGCCTGGCTCCAGAGGGGGGCCCCGGTGACCCGCGTCCGGGCAAGGGAAATCTGGGTCCTTTGTTTTTACTTTTCATAGAGGTTTTCGAGCTGCTCTTTGTCTGGTCCCTCACCTAGGACCAGTTTGCCTTGGGAGACCCTACCAGGGGGCTTAAAGCCCCCGGACAACATAGCTCCTAGGATCATTGGGACACGCAAACTCCTCTACCACGGTAAGGTGGCAGCTCAGACAATATGTTAGATATGGAAAAATAAAAGAATAATATAACATATGCAGACATTTCTTATTCAGAATGTGTCTTACTTTATACAGAATAGCAATGGATTTGGAAATGTTTCCCTCTATATATTCAATATGCGGTTTGAAGTCTTCTTCTGAACAATATACATTTGTATCATCTGCAAACGTAATACATTTTAATTTATTAGGAACTGAAAAAATATCATTTAAATTAAGTATAAATAACTTAGGTCCCAATAACGAGGCTTGTGGAACCCCACAAGTTACTCTTCTTGGCTGTGATTTAGTCTTATTCATTTCCACATATTGAGACCTATTACTTAAATAACTATTTAACCACTGTTGTAAAACACCTCTTATGCCATAGTTTTACAATGTATGGGGTGTTGAGATAGGATTGTGAGGAAAATGTCTGCTGTGGTGGAGGTGAGTTTGGAAATGAATATAATAAAAGTAACTTTAAGGTGTAGTCTAACATTTTTAAGTTGGAATATTTATTTTTATTTAGACATTGCATTACACCATACAACTGGGTGGTGAGGTAAGATAGAATAATGGCATAAGAAGGAGGCACACCAAATCTCAACAGCTTTCAGTTAGCTACAGACTTTTGATAGTATAATGCGAATAATTATAACCTTTACAACCGTTTGCTTTGAATAGTGTTGAATGATAATTACAAATAAAAGCCGAGATTAATAACTATAATAAGAATCGAAATGTAAATTGTTACAAAGGACAGAAGTGTTGGTCGGCTTGTCACTTAGCACACGACCTTGTGTGTGTGTGTGGACAGCGCTATCTAAATAACAGTGGAATGGAATCTGGTGACGACGAGAATAAATGCATGCTTTTATTTTGAAGAATATCACGCACGACAGGAAGTCAGAGTGCACAACTAACTAACTGATGGACACAAACGACAGTCTCATTAACTTATAAATAATCTTTAGTTGATTTAACATTTATTTAACATTTAATGGGACAATCAATGCTGTGATTTTAAACATGATATGCAGAATTGGACTAAGCAAGAGGACAACGAAAAAGGCTGAGATAGATTAACAGGGAAACAACTCCTTAATTTACAAATTCTGAAGCAAAAATGTCAAAAGAACCGAAAAGTCAAAAATCAGCTAAAGTATATTCAGCAGTGGGTAACCTTCCTTTTGAGTTCCAGCAGGTGAAGAAAATAATCCGCAAAAGAAGTGAGACCAGACAGATGGACTCGGGTGGTGGACAACGCGGTGCTTCAAGGTCAGTCCAGGGCGGAAAATGTTTTGCCTGAGACCAACCTGGTCACTGGGTTTAGGACTGTCTCAACATTTCCGAACGGGAAAAGTCCCGTCATGCCGCCAGACAAACACGAAGGCGCGGAGAAGGACGCCCACAGCTGGACATAAGTGTCAACGGACAATGTTATCAGTTTCGTGATTGACACTGGTGCCACCAACTCCTCTCTGGATGCAGAGGTACCAAAGAAACTGTGGGCTTCCCTTTTGAAGGTCGAAGGCTTCGCTGAGGTCACACGAATGTTACCTGTCACTGGGCCACTTCTGGTTCAAATTGCTGGACACGCACTGAAGTGCCCCTTCGTGGTCGACCTGCACACACCGTGCCTATTTGGTAATGACCTGCTTTACAAACTGTACACTGACATTCAATATCGCACAAAGGGACCTTCCTGGTGTTGCCTGGCGGTGGAGACGCCAGGCTGCGACGCCACTACCAGGGCTCCTTCATGAGCATGAGCTCATACCACAGAAATGGCTGACACCTGCTGAGTACCCCAACTCCTGCTGCAACTGTTCTATCAGTGAAAACTCTGGCTGGCTGAGCAGTGTCTGTGTGTACCACCACCCGACCCGCCATATATTATGATCACCAGTTAGACGACTCATACCAGGAGGCCTTTGACTCCTTTTTATATATAAAGTGGGGCAAAAAAGTATTTAGTCAGCCACGGATTGTGCAAGTTATTCCACTTAAAATAATGGCACAGGTCTGTAATTTTCATCATAGGTACACTTCAACTGTGAGAGACAGAATGTGAAAAAAAAATCCAGGAATTCACATTGTAGGAATTTTAAAGAATTTATTTGTAAATTATGGTGGAAGATAAGTATTTGGTCAACCATTCAAAGCTCTCACTGATGGAAGGAGGTTTTGGCTCAAAATCTCACGATACATGGCCCCATTCATTCTTTCCTTAACACGGATCAATCGTCCTGTCCCCTTAGCAGAAAACAGCCCCAAAGCATGATGTTTCCACCCCCATGCTTCACAGTATGTATGGTGTTCTTGGGATACAACTCAGTATTCTTCTTCCTCCAAACACGACGAGTTGAGTTTATACCAAAAAGTTCTATTTTGGTTTCATCTGACCTCATGACATTCTGTCTCTCACAAATGAAGTGTACCTATGATGAAAATTACAGACCTCTGTCATCATTTTAAGTGGGAGAACTTGCACAATCCGTGGCTGACTAAATACTTTTTTGCCCCACTGTATATATATATGTTGGAACTCAGGGTGTGGCTACTCATGTTTACATATCTTTGCAATAACTAACATGGTATAAGATGGACACAAATGCTGTGCGACATTGTTCCCTTGCTCTCTGTCCAGCCTACGAAACCAAAGACTTAGGTCCAATGATAAAACAGGGCATAGCTGCCGCTGATTGAATCAACACCCAAATACCACATTTTCAATTGTTTCGGTTGTCTGTTAAACACATAGCTATGGGCTGCGATTTTGACACTCCTGCTGTAGGATACAATGAGCTAGCAGCTACACAACAGCTGAGTTGAAATAACACATTTAAGCATATCAAATTATTATAGTTTCTTATTACATACACAAAGTCGCCTATAGACAGAAGTCTGATAGAAAGTATTCAGTAACAAACATGTCCGCATCATTCAACTTTCTACAACAGGAACAATACTGAACAAATCCAGCAGTTACTGTCAGACTCTAATCTGGGGTACCTTTGTCTTTGTCTGACAAGATTACAGAAAAAACAGATCAAGTGACAAAGGGGGGAGTAGTTATGATTTATGTAAGAGAAAACATTAAAAAAGTGGAAAAAATAACCCTCCCAGTATATCATCTTGAGAGTGTTGAAATTAAAATCCCATTTTCCTCAGAAATGTGTTTCAAGGTAATTGTAGCATACCGTAGGCTTCACGGTGGCAGAGGGGTTAGTGCGTCTGCCTCACAATACGAAGGTCCTGCAGTCCTGGGTTCAATTCCAGGCTGAGGATCTTTCTGTGTGGAGTTTGCATGTTCTCCCCGTGACTGCGTGGGTTCCCTCCGGGTACTCCGGCTTCCTCCCACTTCCAAAGACATGCACCTGGGGATAGGTTGATTGGCAACACTAAATTGGCCCTAGTGTGTGAATGTGAGTGTGAATGTTGTCTGTCTATCTGTGTTGGCCCTGCGATGAGGTGGCGACTTGTCCAGGGTGTAACCCGCCTTCCGCCCGATTGTAGCTGAGATAGGCTCCAGCGCCCCCCGCAACCCTGAAAGGGAATAAGCGGTAGAAAATGGATGGATGGATGTAGCATACCGACCACCCACAGCTAAAGACATTTTTCTCAATTAATTTTAAGACATCCTCAAACAGCACAATATGAAAGAATTGAACAATATGGGGGACGTTAATCTGGACTGGTTAATAAATAAGTCACGTTGAAAGAAACTGAAGGATATTATAAACGGCTTTACATGACACAAATGATAAGCAGGCCTACTAGAATTACATTGGATACAAAAATCAAAGAGATCATCTTTAAATACACTAAAACAAAACCCAGAAAGAAAAGTGCTAAAATAAAAAAACTTTGGTTTAATGAAACAATTTGGATTCTAATGAAAAATCGGGACTCAGCTCTCAAAAGAGCAATTAAAACACGTCTAATTACGGATCGTATGATTTTTAAAAGTTTGAGGAACAAAGTTACAATAATTATGCCGAAGTATAGGGCTGACTTTCACTTAGAATCAATCAAAGCTGCAAAAGGGAACATTAGACAGTTATGGAAAACCAGTGACAAACTCACTGGAAGAGAGCAAACAAGAAACAACACTACAACATTAAATATCAATGGCGGTACTATCACAGACAGTTTGGACATAAATAATCATTTTAATGAACATTTCATCCAGTCTGTACAAACCCTAAATAAAAAGTTCCTCAAAATCAGTGCAAAGAATTGCCATTTATTCAGGATGGACTAAGTTTAGAATTAACAAATGAAACAAAGGTAAACAAAATCCTCAAAGGTAAACAAAATCCTCCCTGCATTATCACGATCTCGAGATATGTACGGTCTGGACACCTTCTTCCTAAAAACGTATAAAGATAGTCTTACTGCTCCTATAACAACATTGATAAATAAATCAATAACAGAAAACACTTTCCCTACCACGCTGAAAACTGTTACTATCATCCCAATCCATGAAGCAGGAAATAAACAAGACATCAACAAGTACAGACCAATTAGCCTTCTCCCTGTTAGATCAAAAGGAATAGAAAAATTTAAGTTATAAAAAGTGGTTTTGGAGCAATCAAAACTGCTCACACGGTCACTAAGGTGGGCATTATGTTTGACATATCAACTTAATGTGTATTATATTATCCATGAGAGCATTTTTGTTGTAAATTGTGAGGTGTGTCTGTTAAAATCATGGTAGTTTTTACAAATGATGACAGATGTTAATAATAGCATGTACTGTCTTTGTGTGATGATGTAAATAAGGTGTGGTTGTATTGGATATTTAGTATGTGTCAATGAAAGGGCATTTTATGAATTTTCTTAATTTGATTACATGATATACCATGATTATTTATTGATTAATTAATAATTATTATTAAAATATATACATTATTAATTATGATTAATTAGTGTCATCATTTTATTGCCTGATGTAAAGTAGCTATTTAGATATAATCTGGTACAGAACATATCTGTTTTCATGATCAAAGTATTCTGTTATACCATTTTACTATATCAAAGGGGAGGCCACTCATTGTGTTCTGTGAGATGGTTTTACTGCAGGCTGATAACAGCGATCGCTCAGTGAGGGTCGTAGAGGAATTTTCGCCCCGCATAACAACTTGGGGTTTTCGCCTTTATCTGTGGTAGAAATTTTAAGTAAGTGGCCTAGGACAGAAATCGGTATGGTCCAGGGTTCTACAACCCTGGAAGGGGGGTATGTAGTGGAATTTCTGACTTTTTGAACCATATTTTGTGTCTGTTGAAGTCCGAAAAAGAAGTCTATCAAAAAGCCTAATCTGAACCACTGCTGAGCATATGTGGGTGAAAGTTGAATTTGTGGTCAACCATTCTACAAAATGTTTTGATTGTATATTATGACTGAGGGACTCAAGGATGTTGTGGAACAAAAAGATCCAAAACAACGGGACCTCGACACATGAGGGACACATATAAAATGGCCAAATAGACCATGGCTATGTGTGATTTGCATGATCTGGATCCTCCAGAGCAGTGGTCCCAAACCTTTTTGTATCCGTTGACCGGTCAACGCTTAATAATTTGTCCCGCGGCCCGTGGGGGGGGGGACAAATTATTAAGCGGGGGGTGGGTGGGGGATACACTAATTGTAAGTGTATATTGTGTTTTTATGTTGATTTAATAAAAAAAAATAAAAAATATATATTTTATTTTATTTATTTATTTTTATTTTTTTATAAAAAAATCTTCTGCGGCCCGGTGCCGCGGCCCGGTGGTTGGGGACCACTGCTGCAGAGGATGCTGCCTGTTTAAATGGGCAATCCAATCCAACTCTGTAGTTTTTGATATTGGGTAAAAAAAACTTTTGTACTAAAACCACTTTGTTTGCTGTTTAAGCTCCGGTCTATCCACCACACTAGTCCTGGTCTGACTTCTGGTCCGACCTGTAGACCAACTCCTGGTCCGACTTGTAGACCGACTCGTAGACTGACGCGTAGTCCGAGTCCTGGTCCGAGTCCTTATCTGAGTCCTGGTCCGAGTCTTAGTTCTAGTCCCAGTCTTAGTCTTAGTGCTAGTCCTAGTCCATGTCTCAGTTCTTGTCCAAGTCGTAATTGTATTCGTAGTCGTAGTTATATTCCTAGTTCTAGTCGTAGTCGTAGTTCTAGTCGTAGTTGTAGTCGTAGTCTGTGTCGGAGTCGGAGTCTTAGTTTGACTCCTAGTCTGAGTCCTAGTCCTAGTCTGGATCACACTCCAGTACCTGTTCCTCGGCTGGTACCAGGGCCTGCTCCTCGTCTGGTACCAGTGCCTGCTCCTCGGGTGGTACCAGTGCCTGCCCCTCGGCTGGTACCAGTGCCTGCCCTTCGGCTGGTACCAATGCCTGCTCGACCGGCATCAGCACCTGCTCCTTGGCCGGCATCAGCACCTGCTCCTTGGCCGGTAGCAGCACCTGCTCCTCAACCGGCATCAACAACTGCTCTTCAACCAACATCAGCACCTGCTCCTCGACCGGCATCAGTAACTGCTTCGACTGCAGCCCCCGCAACTTCATCTGCTGCTGCCAGGCCCGCTCCGACGCATCCACTCCCACGCCGGCCACGGGTGTGGCCGTACCCTGGGCGTCCTCCTCACCGGATGCATCCATCTCCACGTCGGCCACGGATGTGGCCTCTCCGGGTGGGCGCCCTCCCGTCACTTTTGGATTGTCTTGCTGTGGGGGGATTCTTTGTATATTCTTTTTTGGGGACATCTGGGATCTGTCCCTTAAGGGGGGGGGGGTCATGTTGTGATCCGCTTCCCGGATCACATCCTTAATCTTGTTCTTGAGTCCTTTTGTGTGTTTTGATAATTTTTGGACTCTTCCGATCCCTTAGTTTGTGTGTGCACTTCCTGTTTTGGTTACCATGGTTTCCGATTTGTCCCAGCTGCTCTGGTTTTATGTTCACGGGTGTCTTGATTGTTACTTTAATATTTAAGCCTGCATTATACCTCACTTCGTCCTTGGTTCGTCATTTGCTACATGCAACTTTTACGTTTGGTTTCTCTAGTCCTTGATTCTATTGCTAAGTCACGTCTTAGCTTCCGTGCGTTCGGCACGCGTCAGTTTGAACTTTTGGACTCCATTGCTAAGTGTTAGCTTAGCTTACCGTGCGTAGGCACGCACTTTCTTTTATGTTTTGTACCAGTGTTATTTTACCTTTTTGTACATTAAACCAGCTCTTACCTGCAATCCCTGCTTGTCTGGTCCCACTGCATCTTGGGGTGACAACTCGCGCATCATGATGTGTTCCAAATGTGACAGATAAAAGCCAAAGGTGATAAAAACTTGATTTAATTACGGCATTGATTTTAAGTTAAAGTCCCAACGGTAGTCACACACACACTAGGTGTGGTGAAATTATCCTCCGCGTTTGAACCATCCCCATGTTCGCCCCCTGGGAGGTGAGGGTGGTAGTGAGCAGCCATGGTGACCACGCTCGGGAATCATTTGGTGATTTAACCGCCGATTCCAAACATACAGGGAAGCAATGGGTCACTTTAGTATGACTCGCCGGGGTTTGAACACACAACCTTCCAGTCTCGGGGCGGTCACTCTAACCACAAGGCCACTGAGCAGGTCAATTGCTTTTCAAATATAAAACCATGGTCTACAAACGACTCCAAGGCTGGCGGCTGTGGGACATACAGAGTTCTTAAGAATGTCCAAGTCCAGCAGAGGATCACTGTTGCCCAACACCAGAACTTCAGTTTTTTCCTCGTTTAGCTTTAAAAAGTTGTGCGCCAACCAGGCCTTGATGTCATTTAAGCACTTAAGTAGGGTGCCAGGGGATGCGATTATTTTTAGAAATGGGCAAATATATTTGGCAGTAATTTACTTAAAAATGATAAGATGCCATGCTTTTGGAATATTGCACCAAGGGTAATGATATAAAGTGCCAACAGGATGGGCCCACAAATTGATCCTTGGGAGACTCCACAACCAAGGGGGGCAATGGATGAATTTGAGTCCCCCAATTCCACACAGAAACTTCTCCATGACAGGTAAGACCTGAACCACTACACCCACATGGACTTCCAAACGAGATCAAAGAACTGTGTTAAAAGCCGCAGTCAGGTCGAAAAGCAATGAAATGGCTGAACTGACAGAATCAGTCCTTAAAAACGAGTCATTAAAATTGTCGATTCAATACCCCCTTTTTATGTTATCTATATTATATATTATATTATATTTTATTTTACTGTATTATATTATATTATATTATATTATATCATATTATATTATATTATGTTAAATACAGTTTTTACTAAAACGCCAACTCAAAATACTGCATGATCTGGTTTAACAGATTATGACGGATCCTATAAACATCCCCAAATAATGAAAACACTAAGTTAGCTCAATGGTTTATAATAATTTCACTCAAAACCAAAGGGACCCAGGTGTCAAATCCCAGTTAGTGTGATTAGTTTTTTTTTTTATTCAAATTGTATGTTTTTTGTCATTATTATAATCATATTCATATTGATAATATCTTTGTATTTTGTTCTTTATTTTTTTCGTCTCCTGAAAGGCACCACATTTTACACTTCCTTACCTGTCAGAGATGAACTTCCTCACAGGCTGGAAGTCACATGACTATAACCAGAAAGGGAAGTGTATCAGAAAAAGGGGAATTGATGAAAAACACCAATTGGACTCTCATGGACGGTTCCTGTTCAGTAGGGTTCGTACTCATGACTCATCATCCAAGTGCACATAGTCACAGGTCAACTCTGCTAAGAAGCACAGTTCAAAATGCTCGTCCAAATGACAAGAAAAGTATTTAAAAACACATCTAGTATATATACTTTAACCTGGAAAAATTGGATAACCCAAAAGTTGCATAAAATTCATCAACACTTTTGAAAACTCAGAGCATCGAATGGATGTGAATTGCTCATGTTGCTTTCAAATACGTTTTGCTACTAATTCAAGCAGCTTTCATCAGTTGATGTTCAAGAATAAACTCCAGTTGGTCTAAATGACGAGCTTTGTCTTATCTAGTATTGAGTCCTATATAGTCTTGAGCATGTCATAATACAGCGGATAAAATAGAGTACCATGAAAAATATGCTAAAAAGTCCCAGATATTTTTTATATACATACACAAGATTAAGATTAGGTAAAAAAAATAAAAAGGACTAGACCAAAGAGGTCAATGTAGTCAGCCAAACAAAAAGTGGTCCTATTTAATAGATAGGATAGCTCTAGTCAGTCAGAGAAACCATTGTCATTCCATCTAGATTTAAGTCCTGCCGATTCCTGAGAATGTCTTCGAGATAGTACATCTCTAATCAGTCAAATAAACTGGAGTTGTCCTATCTAGTCTGTAGTCATATCTAGTCTTGAGAATGTTTACAAGATCCTGCACAAAAAACTGAAGCTGTTCTATCTTGTCTTGAGTCATTTCTGGCCTTGAGCATGTCTATAAGATAGCACTTCTGTAGTCATTGATAGAATTTGGAACTATTTTATCTAGTCTTGAGCATGTGTATAACATAGGACATCTATAGTCATTTAAAGAAACCAAAGCTTGTCTATCTAGTCTTAAGTTATATCTCGTCTTGGACATGTCTACTAGATAGGACAACTCCAGTCAGTCATTGAAACTGGAGCTGTTTTATCTAGGCTCAAGTCCTGTCTAGTCTTGCGCATGTCTACTAGATAGGACCTCCAGTCAGTCAGTGAAACTGGAGCTGTTTTATTTAGGCTTGAGTTCTATATAGGCTTGGGCATGTCTACTTAATAGGACAGCTCCAGACAGTCAGTGAATCTGGAGCTGTTTTATCTAGGCTCGTGTCCTATCTAGTCTTGAGCATGTGTAAAAGATAGGACTTCTCTCGTCATTCATAGACTTTGGAGCTGTTCTATCTAGTCTTGACTCATATTTATTCTTGAGCATCTACAACATAGGACATCTTTCGTCAATTGGAGAAATTAGAGCTCTTCTATCTAGTCTTAAGTCATATCTTGTCTTGAACATGTCTGGGCATGTCTACTAGATAGGACAGCTCCAGTCAGTCAGTGCAACTGGAGCTGTTTTATCTAGGCTTGAGTCCTGTCGAGTTTCGGCCATGTCTACTAGATAGGACAGCTCCAGTCAGTCAGTGAAACTGGACCTGTTTTATCCAGGCTTGAGTTCTATATAGTCTTGAGCATGTCTACTTAATAGGACAGCTCCAGACAGTCAGAGAAACCGGAGCTGCTGAATCAAGTTTTAAGCATGTGCTGTCAAATACCGACTAACATTTGCTGTGACATAACCAGTAACTCCTTGAACGATAAGGATTTCAATGAAATATTTTAATAAGTTAGACACCAGTTTATTATAATGAATATTTTAATCAGTCAAGCCAAATCCGTAATAAGGTTATCTACAATATGAAATGTAAATCTATTTTAAAGAAATACATGCTAACATCAATATTCGTATTCTGACATATTGCAAATCAAATACTCAAACAGCTGGGTTAAAACACCTTTTTATCTTGTAAACACAGACATAAGAAAGAAAGGAGGAACTATTATATTGTTGTAAAGTGAATCAAAGATATCAGGAGTTGATCAAATACACGCTAAAATGAAACAAAGAGCTGCCAAACTAAAATCTAAAATAGTTTGTGTACTATTCAATCAAATAGTAAATGTATTCTATTACAGTACCTGTTACAAGTCACTATAACAAAGCAAAATAAAATAATTTTCTCCACCTATCAATACGTCACAATATGCTAAATATTACCAAATCATTTTAGTCCATGTAAGATTGAGTTTGAAAACTGTGGATGACTCAACAAAATAGAAACTCTACATCACTTCCTGTGGGCTTAAATCTCATCCTTCTGATCTTTATCTTACAGGAAGTAGATGCTGATACGCTTACAGCCACTGCGGTGCCCATTTAATGCACACGGAATGCCTCCAAAGGAGTGATAATGTTACATCCCCTAGAGACAAGAGCGCTTTTTAGTCATCCAGCTTTGCATACTTGAGAATGGTGAGAAAACCAGCCTGAAAGTCTGTGAGCACATAATGATGACGTGTGTGTGTGTGTGTGTGTGTGTGTGTGTGTGCGTGCGTGTGTGCGTGCGTGCGTGCGTGCGTGTGTGTGTGAGACGCTGTCCTCACCCAAAATGGGAAACATGAAAGCTGGGTTTTCCAATGATGGTTACTGGCGCCCAGTAATAAGTTATTTTTGGGTTAAGAATTTGATATACCGTATACATGAGCTAGAATTTAATTTACAGTCCCAAATCAATATTTGTCTTTTGGACTATGAAAAGAAACTGAGAAAACCTAAAGAAAATTCACGCTAACACAAGAATAACATTCAAACTCCACATAGGTTCAAACCCCAACCATCTGACTGTGGTGGTAACATGATATATTTACTTCGTTACATTCACAAACCCCGTTTCCATATGAGTTGGGAAATTGTGTTAGATGTAAATATAAACGTAATACTTTGTAATAATTTGCAAATCATTTTCGACCTATATGCAGTTAAATATGCTACAAAGACAACATAGTTGATGTTCAAACTGATAAACTTTTTTTTTTTTTAAATAATCATTACTTTTGGAATTTGATGCCAGTAACACGTGACAAAGAAGTTGGGAAAGGTGGCAATAAATACTGATAAAGTTGAGGAATGCTCTTCAAACACTTATATGGAACATCCCACAGGTGTGCAGGCTAATTGGGAACAGGTGGGTGCCATGATTGGGTATAAAAGCAGCTTCCATGAAATGCTAAGTAATTCACAAACAAGGATGGGGCGAGGGTCACCACTTTGTAAGCAAATAGTCGAACAGTTTTAGAACATCATTTCTCAATGAGCTATTGCAAGGAATTTAGGGATTTTAACATCTACGGTCCGCAAAATCATTATAAGGTTCAGAGAATCTAGAGAAATCACTGCACGTAAGCGATGATATTACAGACCTTTGATCCCTCAGGTGGTACGGCATCAAAAACTGACATCAGTGTGTAAAGGATATCACCACATGGGCTCAGGAACACTTCATAAAACCACTGTCAGTAACTAAAGTTGGTCGCTACATCTGTAAGTGCAAGTCAAAACTCTACTATGCAAACTAAACCCATTTATCAACACCACCCTGAAATGCCGAGGGCTTTGCTGGGCCCGAGCTCAACTAAGATGGACTGATGCAAAGTGAAAAATTGTTCTGTGGTCTGACGAGTCCGCATTTCAAATTACATTTGGAAACAGAGGATGTGGTGTCCTCCAGAACAAAGAGGAAAATAACCATTCGGATTGTTACAGGCGCAAAGTTCAAAAGCCAGCATCTGTGATGGTATGGGGGTGTATTAGTGCCCAAGGCATGGGTAACTTACACATCTGTGAATGCACCATTAATGCTGACAGGTCCATACAGGTTTTGGAGCAACATATGCTGTCATCCAAGCAACGTTATCATGGACTCCCCTGCTTATTTCAGCAGGACAATGCCAAGCCACGTGTTACAACAGCGTGGCTTCGTAGTAAAAGAGTGCGGATACTTTCCTGGCCCGCCTACAGTCCAGACGTGTCTGCCATCGAAAATGTGTGGCGCATTATGAAGCGTAAAATACAACAGCGAAGTTACTGTTGAACGACTGAAGCTCTAAATAAAACAAGAATGGGAAAGAATTCCACTTTCAAAGCTTCAACAATTAGTTCCCTCAGTTCCCAAACGTTTATTGAGTGTTGTTAAAAGAAAAGGTGATGTAACACAGCGGTGAACATGCCCTTTCCCAACTACTTTGGCACATGTTGCAGCCATGAAATTCTAAGTTAATTATTATTTGCAAAAAAATAAACATCAAATATCTTGTCTTTATAGTGCATTCAATTGAATATGGCTTGAAAAGGATTTGCAAATCATTGTATTACGTTTATATTTACATCTAACACAATTTCCCAACTCATATGGAAACGGGGTTTGTACGTTAGTAACTTTTTGGATCAATTGTACTTGTTAGAGTAGTTAGAGTAATGCAACATACTTTTCACTTTTAATTAAAGGGGAACTGCGTTTTTTTTGGAATTTTGCTTATCGTTCATAATCATTATGAAAGACATGTCGATGAATGTAATTTTTTTATAATGCATTCAAACTCGTAAATAAACATAAATAAAAGAGACTCCATGTATATTTTCACCCCAACATTTAAGTTACAACATACAGGGGTTGTTTTCCGGTCACTTACACGTGAACATTTGTACTCTTCTATATTAACACACCCAAAAAGAGAAAGAGACTGTGATTCGGCTCCTTCAAGTTAGGAGAGACACATTTTCTTGACCTGACCTCCTCCAGGAACTACAGTCCTGTATAATGATGCTCGTTTGTAAAAAAAAAAGCAACCTTTGGTTCAGTAAAGCGTCTCCGACATCTCTTTTGATCCAGCCGCACTGCTGTGTCACCCTTCTGTCCGGACAAGGATAACAAGACCAGATATACACATCAATATTGTTATCATAAGTGCTAACGCAGACAAACAAAGGGACCTGATTACTTCGAGTTGTCTGCTGTTTCCTTGTTTCCCATGCTTCTTGGTAGTTTATTGTACGTCATAAATCATGTATTACGCCTGGACAGAAGAAGGCTGAGGATGTATTCCGACGAGACATCCATCATCATGTCTTTCATAATTATTGTGAATAATAGGCAAAATAAAAAAAAATAAAAATAAAAAACAGGTTCCCTTTTATTATTATAAAAGTTGTTAATTACTGTTTGCAAAGACATTAATTGGACTCGTTGAAGAAACTTCCTCAAGCAGGCACTGTCACATGACTCTGTTTATTGTGATGTTTGACTCCATTTCACCGATCAAACAGAGCCTGGCACATGTGTCACGTGACCACACTCAAACTACACACTGTAAAAAGTGCCATGACATCAGACGAGGCCGCACAACTTTTTAATGTTTACTTACAAACTAGTAAAAATAACATCCATATCATTCGCTGTCATCGATGTCAGTAGAAATGTTCACATTTGAGATTACAAAAATTCCCCTTCCAACCAGAGAAAACATGTTGCGGTAATTTGGAGATTTTTTTTTAGGTTTTAGCTGTGTATATGCTAACATTAACCATGATGCAACGTCATAAGTGACTGTAAAATGTGCATCTTTTGTAACATCGACCCTATTTCAATGTCAAAAGTCACTGTAAAATGTGCATCATTTGTAATGCATGCAGTAGTAGGGTTTCTATGTCTTTCACATGCGCGCGCACACACACACACACATACACACACTATGGTTGTATTACAAGTATCAATAAAAAATATCTCCTAAATAAATCAGAAATTACTAACCAGTTACTTTACAGACTTGAGTATTTTTTTACTGAATCCTTACATTTTGTGTAATTATTGGGATGACTACTTTTTACTTTTACTTGAGCCATATTACTCTCAAGTAAACTAGTCTTACTTAGGGTTGCCAACTGTTACATATCTGTGTTTCAGTGCCTCCTGCTGGTGTACCCTGTGTCTCTTCTGTTTTTTTCAGTTACCATGGTTCCCAGGGGAAGGGGGAGGAGCACAGCTTTTTTTAATCACCCTCTGCCTATTTAGTTCCACCTTACACATCTGTTGGTGCGGGACCTTTCTACGTTGTTTCTACATGTTGATCATCAGGGGTGTCCAACCTTTATCCATTAAGGGCCGCACAATGAAAAATGAAAGCATGCATGGTAAATTTTTAAATTTTTCATTAAAAAAAAAAAAAACACAATATATATATATATATATATATACATATATATATATATATGTATATATATATATATATATATATATATATATATATATATATATATATATATATATATATATATATATATATATATATATATATTTTTTTTTTTTTTTTTTTTTTTTTTTTAATTTTATTTATTTATTTATTTTTAACCAAGTTCAGTCCCGGGTACCCGAAAGGGTCTCAGTCATAAAAATGAGAAAATTCGTTATTGTTTTTTAGTTTTTTTAAGACTTAAATCTTTAGATCAACTTTAGGCCTGTCGATATAAATTATTACTATTAAATTATATTCATATATTAGTGCTATCAATGTTAACGTGTTAACGTATGTGATTATTAAATATTAAATTACCTCGTTATCAAATAAGTATGATGATTAATCACTTCTGGGTTAAGGCCTAACCCGGCAGACGCGCGCATTGCATCTGTTACACCGTCTGTAATTCAAAACAGAACTGAGGTAACTTGTTGGTACTGCAGCAACAAATGTTTTTATCATCGCGCACATGAAGTTTAAAATACCATCTTAAAACGGTAAAGAGGATGGCGCCGACAGTCTTGTCAACCCTCTTGGTGACTTTTTTTGTTAACGAGCGACAAATTTAGTGACTTTTACCGGTGATTTTGGAGACTCTTTCATGTCTTGGAGAATCTGAGGTGAAAGTCCCCTTCCTTAGCGAGCAGTGACAGCTGCTGCCGGTCAGCTGATGCTCTGCTCGCGACAATAGCTACATGTTAGCATAGGCTCACCATATTCTGAAATCCCAAAATGAGGACACATATATGGGTGCCAAGGCGGGGAGCACGCCAAGGCCGAAAATTTAGGTGAAAATTTGCCAATGACTTTTGGACTTGCTTTATTAATAATATATTTATTGAAATAAAGCATTTTTCTCCTCTGTTGACAGCAATGTTGGCGCTAGGAATTTTCAAAATGGGGTCCCAAGGACCCCATGAAGTCAAAAATATGGGATCCCACAATAAATTTTTGGGGTCCCACGTTTTTGCAAGCGTTTTGAAAAAAAATTATAAACATATTCATTATCCTGTTATATCTCACATTCAATAATGTGTTTTGGAAAAAGGTTGCACATAAACATTATTTGATTAATTAAAAAGAAAAAAAAAGGAAAGAAAATTTGTATACATATGTAAATGTATTCAGTTATAAACATTCATTCACTTTTCTTTCCTTTATGGATCTGAACATTACCGCTGTTGGTAGTTTTTTGTATATTTGTATTTAATAAGTTGTAAGCAGAGGTGGGTAGTAACGCGCTACATTTACTCCGTTACATCAACTTGAGTAACTTTTGGGATAAATTGTACTTCTAAGAGTAGTTGTTATGCAATATACTTTTACTTTTACGTGAGTATATTTATAGAGAAGAAACGCTACTTTTACTCCGCTCCATTTATCTACAATCAGCTCGTTACTCGCTACTTTTTTTATCGATCTGTTAATGCACGCTTTGTTTGTTTTGATTTTATCAGGCACCCATTCAAAGTAGGAACTACGCATGCCTGTGTTTCACCAATCAAATGCAGTCACTTGTGACGTTGGACCAATCAAACAAACCTAGGCGGTCACGTGACCGTCACACGTCGAATCCGACCTAAAAAAGTTGAAAAACCTATTGGGGTGTTACCATTTAGTGGTCAATTGTGCAGAATATGTACTGTACTGTGCAATCTACTAATAAAAGTTTCAATCAATCAATCAAAAGTGTAAAGGAAAAAAGACACTTTTTATTTCAACCGTACTTCCCGTCAAACGCCTAAAGACTGATCGCACAGTTCCTGTCTTCACAATAAAAGCGCCGATCCATCGCGCCTGCGCTAACAAAATAAGAGTCTCCGAAAGCCAGTGCAAACAAGCGAGCAAGCTACGGAGTTTGCCGCCAATGTATTTCTTGTAAAGTGTATGAAAACTAATATGGAAGCTGGACAAATAAAATGCCAAAAACCAACGACTTTCATGTGGTATTAGACAGAAAAGAGGACCTTTTTTTCTCCTCCATTTGAAAATGTGGACATTATCAGCACTATACTGTCTGATTCCAATCAATACAAGTCATCAGAATCAGGTAATACACCAACTTATTTTCTTGTCTTCATGAAAGATAGGAATCTATATGTTAAACATGCATGTATATTCATTAAAACACCTTTAACATGTCAACAAAAATGGCAAAATAAATAACTATAAATTATATACTGTGTGTATATATATATATATATATATATATATATATATATATATATATATATATATATATATATATATATATATATATATATATATATATATATATACATACATATATATGATATGTGTGTGTATGTATATGTATATATGAGGTAGATCACCTCGACTTGGTCATTTATTAAGTAATTGATTAAGGTTGAAAAACTTATTTGGGTGTTACCATTTAGTGATCAATCGTACAGAATATGTACTGTACTGTGCAATCTACTAATACAAGTTTCGATCAATTAATCAATCAATCAATCAATCAATGCCTACTGAGCCTATGGTGCTGTTAAGTTATTGTGGCTCAATTTGCCTTAATTTTTTTATTTTAATGTATTATTATTTAATATATATTATTGTTTTAGTTGCTTAAGAGATATTCCTGGCTATGAATTTGCTCATTGCTATTTTTATGTTTTTGTGCATTATTTGTTGCCGTAATTATTAAACGATCAGGTTACTCATCAGTTACCAGAGGTGGGTAGTAACGCGCTACATTTACTCCGTTACATCTACTTGAGTAAGTTTTGGGATAAATTGTACTTCTAAGAGTAGTTTTTATGCAACATACTTTTACTTGAGTATATTTATAGAGAAGAAACGCTACTTTTACTCCGCTCCATTTATCTACAATCAGCTCGTTACTCGCTACTTTTTTTTTTTATCAATCTGTTAATGCACGCTTTGTTTGTTTTGATTTTGTCAGACACGCATTCAAAGTAGGAACTACGCATGCCTGCGTTTCACCAATCAAATGCAGTCACTGGTGACATTTGGACCAATCAAACAAAACCAGGCGGTCACGTGACCGTCACACGTCGAATCCGACCTAAAAAAGTTGAAAAACTTATTGGGGTGTTACCATTTGGTGGTCAATTGTACGGAATATGTACTTATTCTACTATTAAAAGTTTCAATCAATCAATCAAAAGTGTAAAGGAAAAAAGACACTTTTATTTCAACCGTACTTCCCGTCAAAAGCCTAAAGACTGATCGCACAGTTCCTGTCTTCACAATAAAAGCGCCGATCCATCGCGCCTGCGCTAACAAAATAAGAGTCTCCGAAAGCCAGCGCAAACAAGCTAGCAAAATACGGAGTTTGCCGCCAATGTATTTCTTGTAAAGTGTATAAAAACGAATATAGAAGCTGGACAGATAAAATGCCAAAAACCAACGATTTTCATGTGGTATTAGACAGAAAAGAGGACCTTTTTTTCTCCTCCATTTGAAAATGTGGACATTATCAGCACTATACTGTCTGATTCCAATCAATGCACGTCATCAGAATCAGGTAATACACCAACTTATATTCTTGTCTTCATGAAAGATAGGAATCTATATGTCAAACATCCATGTATATTCATTAAAACACCTTTAACATGTCAACAAAAACGGCAAAATAAATAACTATAAATTGTATACTGTATATATATATATATATATATATATATATGTCTTGATTGGATTATCCAGAGAATAGTGCTCGATACCGTGGTAGAGCGCAATATGTAGGTGTGGGAAAAAAATCACAAGACTACTTCATCTCTACAGAACTGTTTCATGAGGGGTTCCCTCAATCATCAGGAGATTTTTCATCTCCTGATGATTGAGGGAACCCCTCATGAAACAGTTCTGTAGAGATGAAGTAGTCTTGTGATTTTTTCCCACACCTACATATATATATATATATATATATATATATATATATATATATATATATATATACATATATATATATATATATATATATATATATATATATATATATATATATATATATATATATATATATATGAGGTAGATCACCTCGACTTGGTCATTTATTAAGTAATTGATTAACGTTGAAAAACTTATTGGGGTGTTACCATTTAGAGGTCAATTGTACGCAATATGTACTGTACTGTGCAATCTACTAATACAACTTTTAATCAATCAATCAATCAATAAATATTGTGGCTCAATTTGCCTTATTTTTTTTATTTTGATGTATTATTATTTAATATATATTATTGTTTTAGTTGCTTAAGAGATATTCCTGGCTATGAATTTGCTCATTGCTATTTTTATGTTTTTGTGCATTATTTGTTGCTGGAATCATTAAACAAACAGGTTACTCATCAGTTACACAGTACTTGAGTGGTTTTTTCACAACATACTTTTTACTTTTACTCAAGTAAATATTTGGGTGACTACTCCTTACTTTTACTTGAGTAATAAATCTCTAAAGTAACAGTACTCTTACTTGAGTACAATTTCTGGCTACTCTACCCACCTCTGTCAGTTACTCAGTACTTGAGTTGTTTTTTCACAACATACTTTTTACTTTTACTCAAGTAAATATTTGGGTGACTACTCCTTACTTTTACTTGAGTAATACATCTCTAAAGTAACAGTACTCTTACTTGAGTACAATTTCTGGCTACTCTACCCACCTCTGGTTGTAAGTGTATTTATTTCAGTATAAAAGTGTAAAAACTGTTTTGCTTTGGTCATGAAATTATGATAATGGTGTGCCAGGTCATACATACATTTTTTATATAACGCTTAAATCTCTGGAGTAAACATCAACTTCAGATCTATGCCTCATTTCAAAAAGTGTTACTTTTTTTATGTTGTTTTTTTGTTTGTTTGTTTTCCGCCATTTTTTTGGTCAAACACAACTATGTTTTTAATGGCAAACACACAAAATATGAAAAATATTCCACCAAAAATATTTTTCAAAGTGAAATATTTGATGTAAATTAATCGGAATCTTAGATAGGTCAATAGTCATTAATAATATTGATTTTGATTCAATATTATGTTTTAAAAACAGCTTTACTGTATTAGTCAACATTGCAACTTTTTCTAGATTACATTTCACCTTTAAGCGTTTTTATTTCACTTTTGTTATGTTTTTCTTATTTTAATAGTATTTTTAGATTGTGCCGTGTGTCTTTGAAATATTAGCTGTGGGCCGCAAATGGCCCTCCAGGGCACACTTTTGACACCCCTGCTATAGATAATCCATCCATCCATTTTCTACCGCTTATTCCCTTTTTTGGGGGTCGCGGGGGGCGCTGGCGCCTATCTCAGCTACAATCGGGCGGAAGGCGGTGTACACCCTGGACAAGTCGCCACCTCATCGCAGGGCCAACACAGATAGACAGACAACATTCATACTCACATTCACACACTAGGGCCAATTTAGTGTTGCCAATCAACCTATCCCCAGGTGCATGTCTTTGGAAGTGGGAGGAAGCCGGAGTACCCGGAGAGAACCCACGCATTCACGGGGAGAACATGCAAACTCCACACAGAAAGATCCCGAGCCTGGATTTGAACCCAGGACTCATTTACTGGAGTTAAAAATGTTGACTTTACACTCAACTTAGTATTTATCATGAAGTCTTTATTTTGACAGCCCCTCGCGGTAAACTTGTCCAAAGTTAACTTTAACTTTGACTTTTAACTTTAAGTGCAAACTGAGGCAGTAGTTGTCATTGAAAAAACTTTTGGGGAATCAAAATAAAAAACACAACAAATGAGGACGGAAATTTGACCGGCAAATATAAATTAAAAAAAAAACATTGACAGAAAGCGATTATCGATACAAAAAAAAAAAAAAAAAGCAAACCGGGTGTCTTGTCTGTCTTACCATGAATTGATTAACGTGGACCCTGACTTAAAAAAGTTGAAAAACTTATTCAAGTGTTACTATTTAGTGGTCAATTGTTTGGAATATGTACTGTACTGTGCAATCTACTAATAAAAGTCTCAAACTCAATCAATCACTCTACACTCCCTCACTCTCTATGTCTCTGCCCCTCCCTCATGAATGCTACTGCTTGTGTACACCATCACAATTTGTTTTGTTTTTAACCCCTTCTTAACCCTGGACATACGTTGAAAATACACTCAACCCTAACTCAAAATGCCGGACATTCAAGGCATTTAAGAAACTCTGCCCGACAGCCCGGACAGCCCCGCAAAAGAGGACATGTATGGTCAGTCTATGTTAGCATGAATGCTAGCTACATCCACAACAAGCAGAGGAGAATGGCAAAGTGTAGTGACTCAATGTTGTCAACAAAAGTTAAGTCCAAAATCATATTTTGCTAAACGGACAACTATCGCATGTAGGACATCTAACATCTGTGAAGACCAAGTTCTGCAAGAAGATATCATTCATATCACCACAGCTGATCTGTCATACAATACCTTGAAGAGGCACAATTACAGTGACGATAAACCAACTGTACTACACACACAAGAGCATCAACTTGTAATTAAAGACTAAATGTGAATTTGTTTTGCTTCCTGGAGAACATTTGACATGTGTGTGTAATTACAACGGGTTGGTGTCTCAGTGTACCAAAACAACTAATCAGCATTGTTGTCAGAAAAAAGTAAACAAACTTGTTTGTGTAAATTAAAGAAGAGTAAATGGTGCACTGTTAAGTTGTTTGAGAGTGCGTTTACAACTTTGTTGATTAATAACTGTGTCTTTTTTGCAAAATTATTGCAAACTGCAGAGACTTTCAAAATGTGCACCTATTTTTTACTATGCTTATTTTCACAAATTTTTGAGCAAATCAATGACTTGCAATTCAGTAAAACATTTAAAAAACATTCCTGTATGAAATTACTACCAAATTCCATGCATGCATATTATATATATACAAACCCCGTTTCCATATGAGTTGGGAAATTGTGTTAGATGTAAATATAAATGGAATACAATGATTTGCAAATCATTTTCAACCCATATTGAGTTGAATATGCTACAAAGACAACATATTTGATGTTCAAACTGATAAACATTTTTTTTTGTGCAAATAACCATTAACTTTAGAATTTGATGCCAGCAACACGTGACAAAGAAGTTGGGAAAGGTGGCAATACATTCTGATAAAGTTGATGAATGCTCATCAAACAGTTATTTGGAACATCCCACAGGTGTGCAGGCAAATTGGGAACAGGTGGGTGCCATGATTGGGTATAAAAACAGCTTCCCAAAAAATGCTCAGTCTTCCACAAGAAAGGATGGGGCGAGGTACACCCCTTTGTCCACAACTGTGTGTGCAAATAGTCAAACAGTTTCTCAAAGTGCAATTGCAAAAAATTTAGGGATTTCAACATCTACAGTCCATAATATCATCAAAAGGTTCAGAGAATCTGGAGAAATCACTCCACGTAAGCGGCATGGCCGGAAACCAACATTAAATGACCGTGACCTTTGATCCCACGGACGGCACTGTATCTAAAAAACCGACATCAATCTCTAAAGGATATCACCACATGGGCTCAGGAACACTTCAGAAAACCACGGTCACTAAATACAGTTCGTCGCTACATCTGTAAGTGCAAGTTAAAACTCTATTATGCAAAGCGAAAGCCGTTTATCAACAACATCCAGAAACGCCGCTGGCTTCTCTGGGCCCGATATCATCTAAGATGAACTGATGCAAAGTGGAAAAGTGTTCTGTAGTCTGACGAGTCCACATTTCAAATTCTTTTTGAAAGGGGAAGCGAACCATCCAGACTGTTATCGACGCAAAGCTCAAAAGCAATCATCTGTGATGGTATGGGGGTTCATTAGTGCCCAACACATGGGTAACTTACACATCTGTGAAGGCACCATTAATGCTGAAAGATACATACAGGTTTTGGAACAACATATGCTGCCATCTAAGCGCCGTCTTTTTCATGGACGTCGCTGCTTATTTCAGTAAGACAATGCCAAGCCAAATTCAGCACGTGTTACAACAGCATGGCTTTGTAAAAAAAGAGTGTGTGTACTTTCCTGGCCCGCTTGCAGTCCAGACCTGTCTCCCATCGAAAATGTGTGGCACATTATGAAGCGTAAAATACGACAGCGGAGACCCCGGACTGTTGAACGACTGAAGCTCTACATAAAACAAGAATGGGAAAGAATTCCACTTTCAAAGCTTCACAATTAACTTCCTCAGTTCCCAAACTTTTATTGAGTGTTGTTAAAAGAAAAGGTGATGTAACACAGTGGTGAACATGCCCTTTCCCAACTACTTTGGCACATGTTGCAGCCATGAAATTATAAGTTAATTATTATTTGCAAAAAAAAAAATAAAGTTTATGAGTTTGAACATCAAATATCTTGTCTTTGTAGTGCATTCAATTGAATATGGGTTGAAAAGGATTTGCAAATCATTGTATTCTGTTTATATTTACATCTAACACAATTTCCCAACTCTTATGGAAACAGGGTTTCATCATGCAAAAGCACAGATTCCAACCATTGAAATAGTTTGTATAGTTCAAGACTTAAGGTTTTTTGAAAACATCATAATGGAGGCTACAGTTTCCATCTTAAAGATCTAAAAAAAAAATAGGGGGAATGTCTGGCGGGCCAAATTGCCCCCGGGGCTTAATAGTCATCCAGTGGACACATTGAGAGCAGCAGTTTCTTTTATTTAAAAATGAAGGAGTTGAACCAAGACAAAGCTAAGTCCGACATACCAATACGTGTTTTAGATTAGTTCAGATTAGATAGTACTTTATTTATTCGGTCAGGAGAGTTCCTTCAGGAAAATTACAATTTTCAGCACAATCCCATTCAAGATCAGACAAACATTACAGGGAGACAGAACAGGATCGCTGACGGGTCTGCCGGCTTCCAGCGCCCCTTACAAAAAAGATGACATACAGGTAAACAAGGTAAGTTGCTAAGTTCTATAGAATGTGATGATCGACGGTATCGAGATCAAGTAGCAGCAACATGGATGATGCATCAGCCTCCATAGTTAGCAATAGATTAGTCGCTTTTACGAAGGCTGTTTCAGTAGAGTGATTTGCCCTGAACCTCGATTGATGAATGTCGGCGTGCCAGGGTTCCTGGTATGATCCCCGGCTTCTACCATCCTAGGCATGTCCGTTGTGTCCCTGGGCAAGACACTTCACCCTTGCTCCTGATGGGTCGTTGTAAGGGCTTTGCATGGGAGCTCCCGCCATCAAAGCACATTGAGTACTTTGAAGGTATATAAAGCGCAATACAAGTATAACCCATTTATATTTCTCAGGAAGCAGGTCAAGTGGACATGATGTTTTTTTCCGATTAGCGAGTTGCAAGACTTACTTTAATTTTCGATTATTTTTGGAAAGCATTTGCAGTAATGCATACATTTATATGTTTATGGCACCCAGGTTGAGCTGCCACTTGGTGTCTTTACTCTACTTTCTAATGATCTTAATTTTCTTTGTAAAGATTCCAGAGCATATTTGTTCAAACAATAACTGTTTATGATAGTAACAACAAAAGGTAGTGATTTTTTGGGCAATACTATTTCCAAATGACACCACGGCAAAGGTTAGTGTGATTCATATTTAATGCAAAACTGAAAAAAACATATAAATTCAGAAGAAACACAGGAAGTCTTCAACAGCAAACACATATTCGAATTAGCCAATACCTTCCAGTATGTCTATTTTCAAGCATTTGTTTTTAAATGTTATGGCAACACTATGTTTATTGTTTTTAGTATCGGTTACAAGGTATTATGTTGTCATACACTTAGCGTAGCATCATGGAAATGGTCACGGTTTAATCGGAACAAACACTGGCGTAAAGAGTGTACATTTTATAAACACAAACAGCAAAAATTATATAACGCAAGGAAAAAAAAGTTAAAATGTTGATGCTAACAACACAAAGCTAACATGCAAGCTGTTTCTTGAAAACCTAGTACATCAGGATAGAAGTGTAATTGGTTCTGTGACGCAGCTCGTAACTGGAGAAACAATCAATCAATCAATGTCAATCAATGTTTATTTATATAGCCGTAAATCACAAGTGTCTCAAATGGTTACACAAGCCACAACGACATCGTCGGTTCAGAGCCCACATAAGGGCAAGGAAAAACTCACAACCCTGTGGGGTGTCAATATGAATGACTATGAGAAACCTGGGAAAGGACCCCCATTACATTTGTACTGTTTTTAAGTTATTTTTTGACAAAATGTTACAAGCTCCTCTTATGAGAATATAATTATAACAATCATAATAATAACAATAACAAAGTTCCTGTGTAACTTCAAAACTTAGTTTGTCAAAAATACTGCCTGCACAAAAACATTAATACTAAGTCAAACATGTATTACATTTTTCAAATTCATTATTCAAGAGTTAATAGTATTACTTTGTTTGTTCATTGTTATAGTCCATTTAATTAACTAAATAACCAAACAGTGTTTATATTTTTACTGAATTTTTTGAGCTTCTAATTTTTTTCTACCTGTGGTGTCCAAATTTTTCTCACCGAAAATCAAAGTAAATTTTTAGTTTTCTTTTAAAAAATGTTGAAAACAAACATTATATATACTTAAACAACTTTGTGTCAGCTTTGTGCTATAGGTGACCAAGTACCATATATTATCAGTAATTATTACTTTGAAAATGTCTACTTTTACTCATATTGCACTTAATTTCTTCTTGCTCTCTTGTCCTATAGTGTTACTGTTGTTGTTTTTTGACACCCCTGGCCTATTAGCGTCACCAGGACAAGCTGAGACACATGTTGGGTTGTTTCAAAAAACATCCGTTCAGCTCAACTGGTGCCTGAGCTCACATGAAGTCATTAAAATCATCCATCTAGGGTTGGGCGGGAGGGGAGGTCTGTAAAATATGTCCATACAAATGTGGTTTGCTACACTAGTACACTATTTGGTGAATTTCCTGTACCATTGAATTTAAATCCCTGCTAATTGTCACTTTAAAAATGGCAAAATCACTCTCTGTGGCCCTCCATTACCTGGGCATCCTCCTCTATGTGCTGCTGACCCTCTACCCTCTTCCTCCTGGCCCTGAGTGAGTCACCCCCCAGTACCCCACCGTCCTGGTGTTCATTCTGCATGTCCAGCGCTCCCATTTCATTCGCCAACTGCTCCTCTTCCTCGATATCATCCTCCTCGCTTTTCTCCGAGTCTGACTCGTCTGAGTTGCCGTCTTCTAGGTAGCGATAGCCTTTGACCTGCGTACACAAATGGCATTATTCCTGTGTGATGGTTTGCTCAGCATTAAACTCAAAAACTGGCATGAAGCTCAGAATATCTTCAGGCATTAGGAACTAAATAAAAATATAATGACCATTAATTCCACATTCCTTTTTTGTCATTTCCTGCTGCCCCCGGGTGGCCCTGTGACTAATTCAGACAAAGCTCCAGTGTGTCATCTTCATCATACATGCCATACAGTCCAGGAGTGTACAATTAATTTTAGCTCAAGGGCCGCTTGGAGGAAAATCTATTAAAATTATGGCATTAAAACTGAAAAATAAAACTTCAGATTGTTTTTTGTCTTACTTTGCCAAAAATAGAACAAACACATTCTGAAAATATTACAATAAAAATAAAGAAAAAAATACCGGCAGCAGTAAAGTTTAGATCCATGAAGGAAAGACGAAAGTGAATGAAAGTTTATTACAAAATAAATTTACATATGCATAACAATGTGTTTTCTTTTGTATTATTTTTTTAAGTGACTTAAGTAACGTTTACGACAACCTTTTTCCAAAACACAATATAAAATATGAGATATAACAGGATAATGCATACATTTATCATTTGTTTTTAAAACGGTTACAAAAAAGTGGGACCCCAAAAATTTACTGTGCAACCCAATTTTTGTGACCTGATGGGGTCCCTGGGACCCCATTTTTAAAATTCCTAGTGCCAACACTGATGGAGTATTGGTGCGTGCAAAACAGCAGCAGGCGGCTGTGGCCCGGGGGCCGGTTTTAATACTAATCAAATAGCATTCCGGGGGCCATAGATAATTATTTGCGGGCCTGATCTGCCCCGCGAGCTTTAACTTTAATACATAGGCCATACACGATGAAGATCTTGTAGGTCGGCATAACTCGGTTGGTAGAGTGGCCATACAAGCAACTTGAGGGTTCCAGGTTCGAGCCTTGCTTCTGCCATCCTAGTCATTGATGTTGTGTCTTTGGGCAAGACACTTTATCCACCTGCTCCCAGTGCCACCCCCACTGTTTTAAATTAGAGACGTCCGATAATAGCTTTTTTACCGATATCTGTAATTCCGATATTGTCCAACTATTAATTACTGATACAGATATCAACCGATACCAATATATACAGTTGTGGAATTAACACATTATTATGCCTAATTTTGTTGTGATGCCCTGCTGGATGCATTAAACAATGTAAAAAGGTTTTCTAAAATAAATCAACTCAAGTTATGGAAACAAATGCCAACATGGCACTGCCATATTTGTTATTAAACTCACAAAGTGCATTTTTTTTAACATGCCTCAAAATAATAGCTTGGAATTTGGGACATGCTCTCCCTGAGAGAGACTATGAGGAAGTTGAGGTGGGCGGGGTAGGGCGTAGCGGGGGGTGTATATTGTAGCGTCCCGGAAGAGTTAGTGCTGCAAGTGGTTCTGGGTATTTGTTCTGTTGTGTTTATGTTGTGTTACGGTGCGGATGTTCTCCCGAAATGTGTTTGTCATTCTTGTTTGGTGTGGGTTCACAGTGTGGCGCGTATTTGTAACAGTGTTAATGTGTGTGTGTGTGTGTGTGTGTGTGTGTGTGTGTGTGTGTGTGTGTGTGTGTGTGTGCGTGTGTGTGTGTGTGTGTGTGTGTGTGTGTGTGTGTGTGTGTGTGTGTGTGTGTGTGGAAAGCCGTAGATATTATGTGACTGTGCCAGCATGCAAAGGAAGTGCTTTCACGTTTTTTTGGCCCTCTGTACCTCTCCCTATGTCCGTGTATACAGCAGCGGTTTCAAAAGTCATACATTTTACAATTAGAAAATGATACAGATAATCATGGAACCGATATCGATAATTTCAGATATTACATTTTGAAGCATTTATCAGCCAATAATATTGCCAGTCCGATATTATCGGACATCCTTAGTTTAAATGTAACCCTAGATATTGAGTTTCACTATGTAAAGCGCTTTGAGGCACTAGAGTAAAGCGCTATATAAGGATAATTTACACTATTTAACATCTGACACTGGGGAGTAAATTTTTTTTTTTAAACTGAACTCACAAGCAATAGCCCAAATGATGAAAAAAAGAGAACCTAAAATGGAACCTTGAGAAACACCAGTAGTATAACTAAAGATGTCAACAAATGACGACTGACTGCATCGGAATTAAACAAGCTAGAGCAACACCTTAGTTGCATAATTGTGGAAAAAAGGTGTAGCTGCCAAAAGGGTGAGGACTTAAAGTGGTGCCTTGAGGAACGCCTCAGTTATGTAAATCGCAAATTTGGACCCAAGTGTTTTATGTTTGCGTGCAAGGTTAGAATGCCAATGAGTTTGTAGTGGTCCAAGTTCCTCAATACAACAGGAGCACTCTGCTGTTTTACAGGAATTTGTTGTAAACATTTTTGTTTTGAACTGCACTTGCACTTGCACTTGCATAGGATAAATCCCTTCATTACTTGTTATTGCTCATCCATAACGTCTGTTTTTTTTTTTAATTGGGGCTCACTTGGTCAAAGTACCGAAGAGAAGTGAAGAAAAGACAAAGTTTCTTGGACAGGTGAGGCCCTTATGAAACGGGGCTTAGAATTTTACGAGTATTTTCTGATCAGAAGTTGCCCCAAAGGAATTTACGACTTTCTACTTTTACTGGGTTTCTTCGGACTCAGAAAACGACTGACAGGTCCCAAAGTACCTTAAAATAGACTTACCTCTAAAGATTCCGGTGCTTGTAATAGCCCTGGAGAACCAAAAAAAGTTCTTACTTTTTCCAAATGAGCCCCGGACTGGTACATTTCATACAATTTGGGCTCCGCATTTGCCATTGGGATTATTTAGGGCATTCTGGGTTCTTCCCAGACTCCTCCAGGGCGTAAATAGGTACAATCCGGACCTTATAGATACTTACAAAATATGAACAAGACTGTACCAAACTTAAGTACCTAACCCAACAAAGTGTCATCCAAAGTACAACTCCAGGGTTTTGGCCCAAAATAGCAGACTTCTTGTTTGTTTGTGAACATGGGTTCTTGAGAGCGTTTTGCGCATCTTGTCATGAAAAACTCATCCACCCAATTTGATGACTGTCCGTAAAACTGGTTGCAAGGGGCTAATGAATGGAGGACAAAACAGTGCAGGTTTTGGGGGATTGTTTGATATATTTACCTGGACTATAGAACATTTTGATGCGTTTTCATAATAAGGCCTCTAAACAAAAAAAATCCAACAGCGCCTGAATTTTGTTGACAGTAACTTCAATTTCTTGCATGTTAAAAATTTAAAAAGGAACAAAAAAAATCAATCCCTCAGATATTTGTATGTCTGGTCACCTTGTGCTTCGGTCGTGGGATGCGGGGAAGTCGATGGCGTTCTTTCTTCATTAGGCGACGCTCCATTAGCCAGTAGCAGTAGCAAGATAGCAGCAACGTTGCTAACAGGAGGGCAAGTTTGACCTGTTTTTGTGGGGAGAAGGAAAACATGATTATTTCCATTTAAGCACCTGCTGTACATTCGTTTGATTAAATGGAGGACATGACCTGTACTGCGGTCATTCCAAACCACTGTGCCATGGTGCATGTTTTAGCCTTTTTATTAGCCTATTTCATTTCAAATGATGTGATGATGTCACACTGCCACCATATTGAAAGAATATTAAGAGCACTATTGTTTACTTAAAAGGCTCCATGCCACTGTTCTTTTCAGAATGTAAAATAGTTGACTGTTGTTGTTATTTAGAAGCATATTCATAAGCACAATATTGTTTTTTCCTATAGAACAGCCTATAGAACACTCCTCTTTTGTATGTATAATTACCTCTCTTGGCAGCAGATACAGCAATTTAAATTCTCTGTAAAAATATGTTGAAGCGCAGTGATCCTAAATACTTGATGTTTTCAGTAAAGTAATGAATTTAAGAGTAAATGGGTTCAGTTGTTTTTTTTTACTATTTTTTTCCCAAACTTTAAACCCTGAGGCTTATGCATAGGTGCGGCTGATCTATGGCTTGTTTTTTCCGCTAACGGCTAAATTATGGAATTTATTAAGCAAATAAATAAATAAAAATATCCCCATTTTAAGAAACTGTTCAAAATCAAAGTGTTTACAAATTACAAGGAAGAAGAATCCTGATAAATATCTTGAACCTTATTAAAAAGGAGAACTATTCTTCATCTCATGAAGCAGGGGTCAACAAACTACGGCCCACGGGCCAGGTCCGGCCCACAGGCGTCCAAAATCCGGTCCGCAGGAAGTCCCACGTTTTTGTTTTTATTAGCATTTATTAAATCTGTCCTTTCTAATCCATTTTCTACTGCTTGTTACTCTCGGTGTTTCCTTGCCGCTCAGGCAATTCATATTGTCTAAAAATGCATTTTCCCATCGATAACGTGACATCATTGCGCTCAAAATATATCTATATATATGCAGCACGGCCCCCAGCCACATTTATTTTAACCCAATGCGCCCCCCAAGTCAAAAAGTTTGGGGAACCCCATCAAAAAAGGATGAATAAAGACATCAATTACTTTTCTGTTTTGTTTAATCAGCCGTTTTACTGCCGTGTTACCGGCACCGTTTGGAAACAATTAAGGTTTCTATGTAATTATCTAATTAATACTACACATTGGTATATCTCTGCGGCTTATAGCCCGGTGTGGCAAATATATGAACAAAAAATGTTTTCTTCTAAAATTTAGTGGGTGCGACTTATTGTCCGAAAAATGTCTGTATGGACTATTAAAGTTCTGGTATCGTGATAACCCAAGAGCAAAGTTCAAGGTGCTCACACAAAAACGTACGGCAGCACCTACCCTCATAGGCAACCCTGACCAGAGATAGACGACAAAGATGGCGATGGCCTGCAACCAGTGATAGATGGTGAAGACAAAGTCCAGGCGTTCTTTCTCCTCCGCATACAAAATACCAAGCAAGACTGACACACACACACACATGCAGATGAAAGAAATGAACGTTCGCACAGAAAACACAACCTGATACTTACTGCTGACTCCAGTCTTGTTTAGAGCTGTGCCAAGACCCCACAGGATGGAGATCACCAGCAGGGGTCCCTCATACACCAGGTTTTGGGGAGCCGGAGAAAACACCATGAGAACCAACAACAGCACAAAATGCACAACGGCGCCCCCTGCCAGACATGTCCATCGCGGGAGACGCAGGAGGCCGAGGGACAGCGTGGAGAAGACGGAGCAAGAAAATCCATAAACCATCACGAGGAGCCACAGTTTTTTCAGACCCAAAGTGCAAACGCCATAGGACTGTGGGTGGGGAGAACAAATGAATCAATCTACACATCTCTCAGTTAAAAATCCATTTGAATTCAAGGTTAAGACTCAATGGCAGCGCAGCACCAAAGAGAGCCCGCTGATGGCAAAGAGAACTTCCAGTCCGCTGTAGATGAAGAAAGGGCAGAGAAGTCGTAGGCGGTAGTCTCTGAGGTGTTTGAAAGGAAGCTGGAAGATGTTCCCCCAGCCGATGCTGCGGAGGTCAATCTCCTCTGTCGGGCGGTAGGCAGCTCCACAAAGCACAAGGAACTGAACAAGATTTAAAAAAAAGAACTTTAGATGGAACTTGAAAACATTGACACAGGACTGATATTATGCTAAATCCTTTAACACTGTAATCCTTAATAATGTGGCCTTCAGTTTACCCTTTATGCTTCAAAAATGTTTTTATTGGGCTTTCCATGATTTTAACAAGGATGGAATAATAAATAACTACAATTATTTTAAAAAATAAATAACTAAATATAAGAATTATACGTTCAGACTGGAATATACAGTGAAATATATTATGTCAGGCAGTGATGGGCAAACTACTTGGAAAATGTAGTAAGCTAAGCTACAAGTTACTCATGATTAAAAGTAGCTAAGATACAGAGGAAGTTACCCGCAGAAAATTGAAGCAACACGACAAAAATAGCTTGCTACATCAAAGTTACATTTAACAGAATTGAAATCTATGGTCCCACATGTATAATATCAATGTTAATGTAACTGAGAGTATACAAATGGACCCAATATCTGTCATTTAGCTGGGGACACCCTAAAATATCTCTAGGGGTCCCTGCACCCCACTGTATGGATTTATTTAGTTGGTCCACCCCTATAATGGTATTAATTTTATCTACCTACAGTAAAAAAAAAAAACAGCATATATCTATTTCTTGACAAAAACAGTTACTTGTGTGTGGTTTCCCTTGTGGATCATTAAAGTTTGTCTAAGTCTAAGTCTAAGTTTGGGAACAGTTGGTAATGGTTATGTGCAGTAAAACTTTTCATGAACTCAACTCACCTTAATGCAGTGGTTCTTAACCTGGGTTCGATCGAACCCTAGGGGTTCGGTGAGTCGGCCTCAGGGGTTCGGCGGAGCCTCCCCCGCGGAAGTCAAGACTCACCAGAATCATCGTGAAAATAAAAACTTGCCCACATATGCAGTCCTCTCCAAGGTCTCTCATAGTCATCATTGTCATCGACGTCCCACTGGGTGTGAGTTTTCCTTGCCCTTATGTGGGCTCTACAGAGGATGTCGTTGTGGTTTGTGTTGTGGTTTGTGCAGCCCTTTGAGACACTTGTGATTTAGGGCTATATAAATAACCATTGGTTGATTGATTGATATCTGAACTGGTCTCTCAAAGGCAACAGCAGAAGTCACACTGATTTGCAGGTGTGTAATTTGTTGTGAGTTCATGCACTGTGTTGTTTTTTTTTCTTTGTACAAATTGATGTTCATGCACAGTTCATTTTGTGCACTAGTAAGAAACATTTAACTTTGTCTTGAATTTGAAAAAAAAAACATTTTATTTTTCACTAAAGAAGGGTTTCAGGGAAAGCACATATGAAACTGGTGGGGTTCGGTACCTCAACAAGGTTAAGAACCACTGCCTTAATGTGTGTTCCTAAATTTGTGTTGGACGCCTTAAATGCAGAGAGCAGTTAGGATTTTGGTTTACAAAAACTAAATACTAAGGTTTTGGGCATTGTTTTCTCTAAACGCAAACATTTGTCTAAATATGGCCAAGGACACACATTATTGTGGATTTTCTGCAAGTCATCTTCATCACTAAAGATAAAATTTAATCTGCAGGAGAGAGTCCCACTGCCATTTTCAAGTATGTTTCTTTTTTTTTTTTGAGTGGTCAGCTTGAAGCGTCCCTCTCGCTCGGACTACCTCGTCGTCATGTGACATGAGTGCATGACTGTTATGATTGTGCTTCCTGGTTTCTATGATCCGCCTTATCTTGTCTCTGATTGGCCGGGCTGTAATGTTTTGTCCTAACCTTAGCCAATTGTGACTCATCATATGAACACAAACCATTCAGCATGGATTTTCTCCGTATGTATGGATGTTCTCATTCATCTAGGTCAGGGTTCGGGAACCTTTTTGGCAGAGAGAGCCATGAAAGCCAAATATTTTAAAATGTATTTCCGTGAGAGCCATATCATATTTTTTAACACTGCCTAATGCGTGCATTTTTTAAGTAAAACCAACATTTTTAGAGTATAATAAGTCTGTAAATTATTTTTAATAACATTATTTATTGAACAGGCGCGGTAGAAAACAGTTGGATGGATTAAAATACATGAGAATTTTTTATATTTTGAACGTTATTTTTAACATCGTGATTACCAGCAGAATTATTCATTACTTATCGTGTTAAGCAATGTCAGCTAAGATTTCTCTGAGAGCCAGATGCAGTCATCAAAAGAGCCACATCTGGCTCTAGAGCCATAGGTTACCTGCCCCTGATCTAGGTCATGGTATTTTCTGTTTTGGCCTGGGTTCACAGTTATTTTTTTTTATTTTTGTAGCTAGTAGTTTTGATGTAAGCCACTTAGCTACAAGGGTCTAAAAGTAGCTAAGCTACAGGAAGAGCTCCAAGCTTCTGGAAAATGTAGTTAAGCTAAGTAGCTTAGCTACATGTAGCTTGTTTGGGGCGGGATAACTTGGTTGGTAGAGCGGCGTGCCAGCGATTTTAGGGTTTCAGGTTCGATCCCCGCTTCCGCCATCATAATCACTGTCGTTGTGTCCTTGGGCAAGATACTTTACCCACCTGCTCCCAGTGCCACCCACACTGGTTTAAAAATGTAATTTAGATATTGGGTTTCACAATGTAAAGCGCAATACTTGGGGGAGAAAACACAAATTATTTGGCACACAAAGTGTGATTTGTCAAGACTAGAGCTGTACTGCAGGAGATGTTTTGCGTCTACATTTAGCACATCTGAAATGTACATGCAAACTGGCAGTTGCACAGAAATAGTTGTGAGAAAGGAGGCGATCGCACTGCATTTCCGTCCCATGACATATCGTCAATTCAACAATATTATTTTATAATTTTATGGATGACTAAAAAGGCTCAATAAGAACTAGTTTAATGGCTGTGTTTTGGTGGAAGTTTTTCAATGATCCTTGTTTCGTCATTTAAATGAAAAAAACTTCTGTAGAGTTTTCTTATGTCTGGAACATTCCAGGGCACGCTTACACTTGCTGCCAGTGTCTACCAGGGTGCACCTTCAGTGTGCAAAAAAGGTGGTTTCACTGTAGCTGCACCACAGGACTGCTTATATAAAGACCATAACAAGTGGTGCATGTCTGCTGCGCGTTTAAAAACACAGCAAAACGCCACAGGCACAGTAGGAACATGATAACATGAATGTGTAGAAAATGAGTGTCTCCATGTTGAGAGCTTCATTGTGCCAAATCCTTTTTAAAAAAGCTGGTTGGCACCAGTTAGCGAATTTACATACAATTTTAGTAGATCACACGCAACACAACCACTAATATTACACAAAATTTTATAGTTGGCAGGTGCTGTTTAGCATGTAGTATTTGAATTGCAGCAAATTCCTAAAAACACCATAGCGATGACATAAAACTGATATTTTATTACCTTTTTTGCAGTAGGTCTTTAAAAACAGCAAAATGTAATTTCCCAATAAAAAATATGCTCTGGTGTAATGATGTTTATAGTAAAAGGGTCTGTTTGCAACATTTACACGGAAGCTTAGAGTGAGCTAACTTTCCAATATATTTCAAGCAGTATATCCCACTATCGTACGGCTTCTAGAATTTAATGATGTACGTACAATACATACGTACGTACGTAACACGTGCACACGCATTAGCTTTTAGTATTGCTAGCTAATAATATCAATTTGGATAGCTAGCGTTAGCTGTCATTGAATGTATGTCCTATCATAATAACAAGATGACTGCATGACTGAATTGTTCATGGCTTCTCTTGGACTGATTTGTATGTGTGCAGGTGAGTGACAACCGTACACACCTTTTTTTTAGTTCGGGCGGGCAAAAAAATGTATTAAATAAACTTAATAATTGTGAAAAATATAGACACGTATTAAACAAATGTGTTCAGTTAAAAATGTAACTGTAAGCAAGTAGCAAACATCACTTTTAGGGGTTCTGTTTGTATTTATAATTTTCCTTTAACCAAACAAAAATATGTGACATATCCAAATTACTCAATTAATTGAGGGGATTTTTGGTAGAATATCCAATTACTAAAATATTATAAAAATATTCTTAGAATTTTTTATACTATAATATACTAAGAACAGTGAGGCCAATTTCGATATTTTTCGAAAGATGCAACGAACATTTCGGCTTTTATTTCCAGGTATTATTACCAATTATACCCACTCGGGGCCATACACATCTTTTACACATAAATTGTATAAATTTAGGATATCATTTTATTTTAAAATATTTGTTTTGTTTCGTGCACATTAATATTATTGCATATTTAATAAATACAATTTAAAATGTTAATTTAACACTGGGTAAATAGTTTTTGTTGCCTGTCTTTTCTTACCAAAATTAGAATTGACCATGAAATGTAATCATTTTAACCTTTCAGAAATATTTTAGTTTTTACCTATTAGTGTAACTTCCCTTTCTTTAAATTTATTTTTTTGAATAAGAAAATATATATTTATATAAAATTAACACTTAGGTGGTGTCCCTAAGTTTTGAATCACTGTAATTTGTTTGGTGTCAACATGCTCGCAATATAAAAGCCATGCAACTATATTTCATTCATGTTACTCAAATTAGTTATCTTCATCTTAGGAAACCTCATACAAAAATTAAAAATATATATTCTGACAAAGCTTTAACATGCAAATTGGCACTGATTCCAGCCAAGTACTATTACAAACCCCGTTTCCATATGAGTTGAGAAATTGTGTTAGATGTAAAAAATAAACGGAATACAATGATTTGCAAATCCTTTTCAACCCATATTCAGTTGAATATGCTACAATGACAACATATTTGATGTTCAAACTGATAAACATTTTTTTTGTTGTTGCAAATAATCATTAACTTTAGAATTTGATGCCAGCAACACATGACAAAGAAGTTGGGAAAGGTGGCAATGAATACTGATAAAGTTGAGGAATGCTCATCAAACACTTATTTGGAAAATCACACAGGTGTGCAGGCTAATTGGGAACAGGTGGGTGCCATGATTGGGTATAAAAACAGCTTCCCAAAAAATGTTTAGTCTTTCACACAAAAGGATGGGCCGAGGTACACCTCTTTGTCCACAACTGCATGAGGAAATAGTCTAACAGTTTAAGAATAACGTTTCTCAAAGTGTAATTGCAAGAAATTCAGGGATTTCAACATCTATGGTCCATCCATCCATTTTCTACCGCTTATTCCCTTTTTGGGGTAACGGGGGGCGCTAGCGCCTACCTCAGCTACAATCGGGTGGAAGGCGGGGTACACCCTGGACAAGTCGCCACCTCATCGCAGGGCCAACACAGATAGACAGACAACATTCACAAACATTCACACACTAGGGCCAATTTAGTGTTGCCAATCAACCTATCCCCAGGTGCATGTCTTTGGAAGTAGGAGGAAGCCGGAGTACCCGGAGGGAACCCATGCATTCACGGGGAGAACATGCAAACTCCACACAGAAAGATCCCGATCTTGGGATTGAACCCAGGACTGCAGGACCTTCGTATTGTGAGGCAGACGCACTAACCCCTCTGCCACCGTGAAGCCCTATCCATAATATCTTTAAAAGGTTCAGAGAATCTGGAGAAATCACTCCACGTAAGAAGCATGGAATGACCGTGACCTTCGATCCCTCAGATGGCACTGTATCAAAAACCGATATCAATCTCTAAAGGATATCACCACATGGGCTCAGGAACACTTCAGAAAACTACAGTCTAGACCGGTTTCCCATCGGAAATGTGTGGCGCATTATGAAGCGTAAAATACGACAGCGGAGACCTCGGACTGTTGAACGACTGAAGCTCTACATAAAACAAGAATGGGAAAGAATTCCACTTTCAAAGCTTCAACAATTAGTTTCCTCAGTTCCCAAACATTTATTGAGTGTTGTTAAAAGAAAAGGTGATGTAACACAGTGGTGAACATGCCCTTTCCCAACTACTTTGGCACGTGTTGCAGCCATGAAATTCTTAAGTCAATTACTATTTGCAAAAAAAAAAAAAAGGTTTAGGAGTTTGAACATCAAATATCATGTCTTTGTAGTGCATTCAGATGAATATGGGTTGAAAAGGATTTGCAAATCATTGTATGCTGTTTATATTTACATCTAACACAATTTCCCAACTCATATGGAAAAGGGGTTTGTATTTAAATTGGTACTTGGAAATAATTATTACAAAAGCACACTTCATTCACTAATCACCCTGCCAAAAAAGGGTATTTAGGACACAACATGTTGTAAAGAACATACTAACTAAGGAGAACTTCAGGTATCACAGAAGTAAGGGTGTGTTGACTTACGATGATCATGGACAGGAAGGCAAAGCCCATAAGAACACTCTCTACTTGGATCAGCCGCATAGAGCTTGGTAGATTTTTCAGCACCGTGGTATTGAATCCAGGAATCACACCTGTGATCGTGGCTCCTGGCAGGACACATTAACCAACACTTTAATATTCGTGTGGGTATGTTACAAAATGCCAACTGCAATACAATTATGCATAATGCATGGTAATTAAATGACATCTGTAAAAACAAACACCTAAAGCAGGTGTGTCCAAATGACAGCCCAGTGTGGCCCGCAAAACCTCTCAACTTTATTAAGAAGTCAGTCCACCCTAATATTGAATATCTGACAGTTTAATTGCTAAAACATTGCCGCCATCTCGTGGACATCAGGAAAAATTAGGTCAATGACCTTGTATGAAACTTTAATGTTCACAGCACAGCAGTTTCTTGTATAATCTAATCCACACAGGACCCAGGAAGAAATAGTTTTAATCATGAAAAAATGCAAATCTAAGAATTCAACTGATTATAATGGAATTGATATGGAAACGATAAAAAGGGTTATTGAAGAGATCTCAGGACCAGTTATGTATATTAGTAACTAGAGATGTCCGATAATGGCTTTTTTGCAGATATCCAATATTGTCCAACTCTTATTTACCGATTTCGATATCAACCGATACCGATATATACAGTTGTGGAATTAACACATTATTATGCTTAATTTTGTTGTGATGCCCCGCTGGATGTATTAAACCAGGGGTAGGGAACCTATGGCTCTAGAGCCAGATATGGCTCTTTTGATGACTGCATCTGCCTCCCGGATAAATCTGAACTAACACTGCTTAACACAGTAAGTAATGACTAATTCCACATGTAATCAACGTGTTAAAAATAACATTCAAAATATTAAACATGCTCATGCATTTGAATCCATACATCTTTTTTCTACCGCACTTTATTTACTATTTATTTTTTTTAGGGCTTGCCCTCCTGGGGGTTTTTCCGAACACTAACCACAGACATGAAAGCCTGTTTCAGGGCTACGATATTTTTTTATTTTTCAGTAAGTCTCTCAGTTGCTTTCCAGCAATTGTCTTTTTCTCTTTTGTTCTCGCTCGCACTCTGCCTCCAGCTCCAACCCTGTCTCTCCTCCTGGCTGCTGCTTATAACAGAGCGACAGGTGATTAGATAACGAGGCCCAGGTGGGTTGTCTACGCACCTGTCGCTGATTTCGAGGCTGGTCCTGGCACACCCCGCTTCGCTGCAGGCCCACAGGCCACGGCCCCTCCACAGTTAGCTTCAGAATATCAATATTATTACAAAGAATAAGAGACCTATTATACTCCAGTAATGTTGGTCTTACTTAAAAATGCACGCGTTTAGGTGTGTTCAGTGTTGAAAAAAAAATGATATGGCTCTTACGGAAATACATTTTAAAATATTCGGATTCTTGGCTCTCTCAGCCAAAAAGGTTCCCGACCCCTGTATTAAACAGTGTATCAAGGTTTTCCAAAATAAATCAACTCAAGTTATGGAAAAAAAATGCCAACATGGCACTGCCATATTTATTATTGAAGTCACAAAGTGCATTTTTTTTTTAACATGCCTCAAAACAGCAGCTTGGAATTTGGGACATGCTCTCTCTGAGAGAGCATTAAGAGGTTGAGGTGGGGGGGATTGGAGGGTGTGGGAGTTTTATATATATATATATATATACATATAGAAATATATATATATATATATATATATATATATACACATATACAATGGGGCAAAAAAGTATTTAGTCAGAGGTCTGTAGTTTTCATCATAGGTACACTTCAGCTGTGAGAGACAGAATGTGAAAAACATTCCTAGAATTCACATTGTAGGAATTTTAAAGAATTTACTTGTAGTGTATGGTGGAAAATAAGTATTTGGTCACTTCACACAAGGGATATCTCTGGTTCTCACTGACCTGTAACTTCTTCTTTAAGAAGCTCTTCTGTCCTCCACTCGTTACCTGTATTAATGGAACCTGTTTGAACTTGTTATCTGTATAAAAGACACCTGTCCACAGCCTCAAACAGTCAGACTCAAAACTCCACTATGGCCAAGACCAAAGACCTGTCGAAGGACACCAGAAAAATAATTGTAGACCTGCACTAGACTGGGAAGAGTGAATCTACAACGGGCAAGCAGCTTGGTGTGAAAAAATCAACTGTGCGAGCAATTATCAGAAAATGGAAGACATACAAGACCACTGATAATCTCCCTCGATCTGGGGCTCCACGCAAGATCTTATCCCGTGGGGTCAAAATGATCATGAGAACGGTGAGCAAAAATCCCAGAACCACATGGGGGAACCTGGCGAATGACCTGCAGAGAGCTGGGACCAAAGTAACATAGGTTACCGTCAGTAGCACACTACGCCGACAGGAAATCAAATCCTGCAGTGCCAGACGTGTCCCCCTGCTGAAGCCAGTGCATGTACAGGCTCGTCTGAAATTTTGCCAGAGAGCACATGGGAGAAGTCATGTGGTCAGATAAACCAAAATATAACTTTTTGGTATAAACTCAACTTGTCGTGTTTGGAGGAAGAAGAATACTGAGTTGCATCCCAAGAACACCATACCTACTGTGAAGCATGGGGGTGGAAACATCAGGCTTTGGGGCTATTTTTCTGCTAAGGGGACAGGACGATTAATCCGTGTTAAGGAAAGAATGAATGGGGCCATGTATCGTGAGATTTTGAGCCAAAAACCTCCTTCGATCAGTGAGAACTTTGAATGGTTGACCAAATACTTATTTTCCGCCGTAATTTACAAATAAATTCTTTAAAATTCCTACAAGGTGAATTCCTGGATTTTTTTTCACATTCTGTCTCTCACATTTTAAGTGTACCTATGATGAAAATTACGGACTTCTGTCAACTAAATACTTTTTTGCCCCACTATATATATATATATATATATATATATATATATATATACACATACATATATGTATAGGCTATATATAAATACATTTATAGATATATAGATATACATACATACGTACATATATACATAAGCATACATACATATTTATATATTCATACATACATATATATATATACATACATACATATGTATGCATACATACATATATATACATACATACATACGTAAGTATACATACATACATATGTATGCATATATACACATATATATATATATACATATCTACATATATATATATATATATATATATATATATATATATATATATATATATATATATATATATATATATATATCCATCCATCCATCCATCATCTTCCGCTTATCCGAGGTCGGGTCGCGGGGGCAACAGCCTAAGCAGGGAAACCCAGACTTCCCTCTCCCCAGCCACTTCGTCTAGCTCTTCCCGGGGGATCCCGAGGCGTTCCCAGGCCAGCCGGGAGACATAGTCTTCCCAACGTGTCCTGGGTCTTCCCCGCGGCCTCCTACCGATTGAATGTGCCCTAAACACCTCCCTAGACCAGATGCCCGAACCACCTCATCTGGCTCCTCTCGATGTGAAGGAGCAGCGGCTTTACTTTGAGGTCCTCCCGGGTGGCGGAGTTTCTCACCCTATCTCTAAGGGAGAACCCCGCCAGACGGCAGAGGAAACTCATTTCGGCCGCTTGTACCCGTGATCTTATCCTTTCGGTCATGAGCCAAAGCTCATGACCATAGGTGAGGATGGGAACGTAGATCGACCGGTAAATTGAGAGCTTTGCCTTCCGGCTCAGCTCCTTCTTCACCACAACGGATCGGTACAACGTCCGCATTACTGAAGACGCCGCACAGATCCGCCTGTTGATCTCACAATCCACTCTTCCCTCACTCGTGAACAAGACTCCTAGGTACTTGAACTCCTCCACTTGGGGCAGGGTCTCCTCCCCAACCCGGAGATGGCATTCCACCCTTTTCCGGGCGAGAACCATGGACTCGGACTTCGAGGTGCTGATTCTCATTCCGGTCGCTTTACACTCGGCTGCGAACCGATCTAGCGAGAGCTGAAGATCCCGGTCAGATGAAGCCATCAGGACCATATCATCTGCAAAAAGCAGAGACCTAATCCTGCGGTTACCAAACCGGAACCTCTCAACGCCTTGACTGCGCCTAGAAATTCTGTCCATAAAAGTTAGGAAAAGAATCGGTGACAAAGGACAGCCTTGGCGGAGTCCAACCCTCACTGGAAATGTGTTCGACTTACTGCCGGCAATGCGGACCAAGCTCTGGCACTGATCGTACAGGGAGCGGACCGCCACAATAAGACCGTCCGATACACCATACTCTCTGAGCACTCCCCACAGGACTTCCCGAGGGACACGGTCGAATGCCTTCTCCAAGTCCACAAAGCACATGTAGACTGGTTGGGCAAACTCCCATGCACCCTCAAGAACCCTGCCGAGAGTATAGAGCTGGTCCACAGTTCCACGACCAGGACGAAAACCACACTGTTCCTCCTGAATCCGAGGTTCGACTATCCGGCGTAGCCTCCTCTCCAGTACCCCTGAATAAACCTTACCGGGAAGGCTGAGGAGTGTGATCCCACAATAGTTGGAACACACCCTCCGGTCCCCCTTCTTAAAGAGAAGAACCACCACCCCGGTCTGCCAATCCAGAGGTACCGCCCCCGATGTCCACGCAATGCTGCAAAGTCTTGTCAACCAAGACAGCCCCACAGCATCCAGAGCCTTAAGGAACTCCGGGCGGGTCTCGTCCACCCCTGGGGCCTTGCCACCGAAGAGCTTTTTAACTACCTCAGCGACCTCAGCCCCAGAAATAGGAGAGTCCACCACAGACTCCCCAGGCACTGCTTCCTAATAGGAAGACGTGTTGGTGGGATTGAGGAGGTCTTCGAAGTATTCCTTCCACCTATCCACAACATCCGCAGTTGAGGTCAGCAGAACACCATCCGCACCATACACGGTGTTGATAGTGCACTGCTTCCCCTTCCTGAGGCGGCGGATGGTGGTCCAGAATCGCTTCGAAGCCGTCCGGAAGTCGTTTTCCATGGCTTCCCCGAACTCCTCCCATGTCCGAGTTTTTGCCTCCGCGACCGCTGAAGCTGCACACAGCTTGGCCTGTCGGTACCTGTCCACTGCCTCCAGAGTCCTATGAGCCAAAAGGACCCGATAGGACTCCTTCTTCAGCTTGACGGCATCCCTCACCGCTGGTGTCCACCAAGGGGTTTTAGGATTCCCGCCCTGACAGGCACCAACTACCTTGCGGCCACAGCTCCGATCTGCCGCCTCGACAATAGAGGTGCGGAACATGATCCACTCGGACTCAATGTCCAGCACCTCCCTTGTGACATGTTCAAAGTTCTTCCGGAGGTGGGAATTGAAACTTTGTCTGACAGGAGACTCTGCCAGACGTTCCCAGCAGACCCTCACAATGCGTTTGGGCCTCCCAGGTCTGTCCGGCATCCTCCCCACCCATCGCAGCCAACTCACCACCAGGTGGTGATCGGCAGAAAGCTCCGCCCCTCTCTTCACCCGAGTGTCCAAAACATAAGGCCGCAAATCCGATGACACAACTACAAAGTCGATCATGGAACTGCGGCCTAGGGTGTCCTGGTGCCAAGTGCACATATGGACACCCTTATGTTTGAACATGGTGTTTGTTATGGACAAACTGTGATGAGCACAAAAGTCCAATAACAAAACACCACTCGGGTTCAGATCCGGGCGGCCATTCTTCCCAGTCACGCCTCTCCAGGTTTCACTGTCGTTGCCAACGTGAGCGTTGAAGTCTCCCAGTAGGACAAGGGAATCACCCGGGGGAGCACTTTCCAGTACTCCCTCGAGTGTTCCCAAAAAGGGTGGGTACTCTGAATTGCCGTTTGGTGGGTAAGCACAAACAACAGTCAGGACCCGTCCCCCCACCCGAAGGCGGAGGGAGGCTACCCTTTCGTCCACTGGGTTGAACTCCAACGTGCAGGCTTTAAGCCGGGGGGCAACCAGAATTGCCACCCCAGCCCATCGCCTCTCACTGCCGGCAACGCTAGAGTGGAAGAGGGTCCAATCCCTTTCAAGAGAAGTGGTTCCAGAGCCCTTGCTGTGCGTCGAAGTGAGTCCGACTATATCCGGCCGGAATTTCTCGACTTCGCGCACTAGCTCAGGCTCTTTCCCCCCCAGTGACGTGATGTTCCACGTCCCAAGAGCTAGCTTCTGTAGCCGAGGATCGGACCGCCAAGTGCCCTGCCTTCGGCTTCCGCCCAGCTCACATTGCACCCGACTTCTATGGCCCCTGCTATGGGTGGTGAGTCCATTGGAGGGGTGACCCACGTTGCCTCTTCGGGCTGTGCCCAGCCGGGCACAGCCATCGTGCCCCACCTCCGGGCCTGGCTCCAGAGGGGGGCCCCGGTGACCCGCGTCCGGGCGAGGGAAATCTGGGTCTATGCTTTTTCTTCTTCATAAAGGTCTTCGAGCTGCTCTTTGTCTGATCCCTCACCTAGAACCTGTTTACCTTGGGAGACCCTACCAGTGGGCTTTATGCCCCCGGACAACATACCTCCTAGGATCATTGGGACACGCAAACTCCTCTACCACGATAAGGTTGCAGCTCAGAGAGGAGATATATATATATATACATACATATATATACATACATATATATATATATACATATATATATACACATATATATACATATATACATATATATATATATATATATATATATGTATATATACATATATATATATATATATATACATATATATACCTATAACTATATATACATATACATACAGTATATATACATACATACATATATATATATATATACATATATATACATATACATACAGTATATATATAGGGGACGGCGTGGCGCAGTGGGGAGAGTGGCCGTGCGCAACCCGAGGGTCCCTGGTTCAAATCCCACCTAGTACCAACCTCGTCACGTCTGTTGTGTCCTGAGCAAGACACTTCACCCTTGCTCCTGATGGGTGCTGGTTGGCGCCTTGCATGGCAGCTCCCTCCATCAGTGTGTGTGAATGGGTAAATGTGGAAGTAATGTCAAAGCGCTTTGAGTACCTTTGAGTACAGCCCATTTATCATTTATTTATATATACATACATACATACATATATATATACATATATATACATATACATACAGTATATATACATACATACATACATACATACATACATATATATATATATATATATATATATATATATATATATATATTTATATATATTCTTCTACATACTTCCCTGGTGGAATCAAAAACAAGTTTCGCCAAAGGCCAAAGGGCGCTCGCCCTTCAGCCATCTAGCAGGGTAGGAAGAGCTCAACATCCTTGGCCGGACGTCTTCCTGGGAGAAGGATAACTCTGACTACAAACCTAGTTATGTAATACCCGTAGATTTGGTGTTTACACTGCACCAATAGGCGGATAAGCTGAACAAACCAGCAAACGACCAGGGCGGAGGAGATCTATACATACGATAGACTCAACGACCATGTGTAAAGGAGTAAACCTTCCAAAATTAGGAGTGGAGCCCCGAAGGCGGATTAGTGCCTTGCAAACACTGTTTCGGCAGCTCCTACAGCCAAGCTGATGCCAAACGTCATGCTCAGCATTCCTTTGGATTTTATCAGCAAGGCCGAGAGGGGGATCCTGACGACTGGGCCACCCAGGATCTCCATATGTAATGCCAAGGCTTACACTCCAGCTTCACTTTAACCAAGTGTGGAAACAACACGGATTCTGACAGTTACGGGTTATAAGCCCCCATCCATTTGGCGTAGGAAATGGGCGCCACGGGGCAGTTTTGACGGTGGAAGAGATCATCGTGTCTTATTGGTCGACTACCGTCCGCCTTAAGCCAGGCAGCCCCTGGTCAAAAAGGTGTCGTCCCGCCAACATTTGCCTGCTTCAGTGGGTGCTTGGAGCTCAGTGTACTGCAACGGCATGAAAAGCGGACGGTTAATTTTATGTACCAGACAAACAAAACAAGAAAAGAAAGAAGACTCCAGCTCTTCGATTAGCAAGCTGGAATGTGCGAACAATGTGCACAAGAATCTCTGATGACCTTTGTGAAGTGGACGACGCCAGAAAGACGGCCATCATAGATAAGGAGCTTGCCAGGCTTGATGTCAAAATAGCTGCTCTTCAAGAAACTATATATATGTATATATTTGGCCCCAGTACAATTTTTTTTTAGCCCAAACGGCCCCCAAGTCAAAAAGTTTGGACAACCCTGACCTAAGGTACGACCATTTACTGCTAAAATAGATACAGCCTGGAAGGTTGAAGTCAAAGAGCAATTCGGAGCCACTATACCCTCCTGAGAACCAGTGTCCACTGCAGAGGACATTGGTGATTTTTTTTTCTCCAAAATGTGCATTTCTGACAAAAAAGAAATAGACTGAAAAATGAATGTCCACAAAGGTGTTTTGCACAACTTGGCTGTGTCAGAAATGTGTCAGAAAAGTTCCAGGTGTGACACTTGTGCTCAACCCATAAACCGAATAAAATGACAAACAGAAACTGAATTATTGACATCATTGCACAAGTTTTTGTACTTTAAGTGAAACAACGTGGTCGCATGGTAATGCGTGGGTCGTTCTCCCAAGATGCAGCAGGAAACTCTGGAGGCAAGGTGCAGGTGAGACAATGATTTATTGTTTATGAAACATGCAAAACTACAGAAAGACCAGTGCGCCGATCGCACGGGAAGATAAGCTAAGGAAACAGCTAGCGTGAAAGCTTACCATAAAACCAGGCAAACAAAAAGCAAATCATATCTCTGGAATCGTAGGACTAGACGTCGTAACTGTTGCGTGGAAGCAAATAAAACACCCAGACAGTGTGTGGTGAAAGACAGGAATATGTAGTTCTCTGATTAGCGCCCAGGAGCAGGTGAGCGTCCCGAACACTAATCAGAAGCAGCTGAAACTAATCAGCAACAATGGAAACCATAACACGAAGCCAGGGTTGCTGAAAACACAACTGAGGTAGTCAAACTAACAGAACCAATCATGATCCGTGCAACGGATCATAACATGAAGTACTCTTATATTAAGTGTTATTGTATCAAAATTATTTGCAAACTGTCAATCTGTCAATCTGTGCGCGTGTAATCCAATTTGCTTGCGTTTGTACTAATTTGTGTGTCTGTATATCAATCCGAGTGTGTGTTTTAGATTCAAGTATTATTGTTTTAAATGGTTTGTCTGTCCCTAATCAGAAAGAACCCTCCTTAGGCTGTCACTTGCACCTCACTTTTGCGACACTTCTGCCGTGTAAGATTTGAGCAGATTCATGAGCGTGTAATATAACGTATGCGCGCGTGTGACTCAATCTTCGCATGTGCCGACATTTTTAACCAACCGCGGAAGACACCGCACAATTTAAACCAATCAGTAACAACATACAGCTGAGGTGTGTGAAAGAGAGATGCCAAGACCCGCCTTATGTTGTTTCCCATTGGTTTAAATTGCGTAGTGTCTTCCGTGGCGGGTTAAATGTAGGCAGAGTGGATCGATGGCTTGGTCTGGGATTAGTTATTTCGATTCGTCTGTCCAGCGATTTGAACGTGTAAAAATAGTTGTCTGTCTGTAACACACGTACGTGGATTTTATATACATACTCAGATTGATATACAGACACAAATTAGTCCACATTGGATGACAGGCACACAGATTGAGATACATGTTTGCAAATTATTTTGCACGATAATATTTTCATATTTTTAGTACATTTTATACAGGCTTTATCTGTTACAGTTCTTGAGTGAGGGACTTTACCACATTCATGGACGTTGCTTAGAACGTGACCTTTATCTTGTAGATTGCCGTTGAGGATGAAACACATGGGGAACTCTGCAAACACGAAGCTAAGCTGGTGAGAAAGACAACAATGGATCAGGTTGTTATTTGTACTTAAGGTCAAACCAGACATTTTAAAATTTCGTGCAGGCGCAATTGAGTTCTTCTACAAACCCCGTTTCCATATGAGTTGGGAAATTGTGTTAGATGTAAATATAAACGGAATACAATGATTTGCAAATGTGTAAGATTTGTCAATTTTTTTCCGGATTTCCATTTCTTTGGAGGCCAAAATGGTCATTCCTGTGGATTGTGTAAATCAGAGGAGACTTTTTAACAACAGACAATTAGAATGTTTACTGCATATTTTCTGATGGATCTACTCTCTATTTTATGCTGCAGGTAACAGCTGCAGCATAATATGGCCCAATATTAATACTGTAATATTGTACATGGTAATTTGGATTTGTTATTTGTTGTATTTATTATATAAAAATATAATTTAATAATATATCAGTATATATTATATACTGTATATATAGTATGTAAATATGTTATATTTTATATTGCTACAATGGTACATTTTTAGTCTACGTTTTACTTTTTTTTTTTTTGCCCTCTTTTTGTGCCCTTGTGTGCATTATCCTTTCCATCCGTTGTAACTGAGCTACTATGTGGAACAATATCCCATGTCCTGTGAATGTGCTCATGCTGTGGCAAAAACTCAAAAAGGAATATAAATGGGGAGATGCAAATTTTCTGCAAAAGTGGATGGCTGAGGAACTTTTTAAAACCTGGCTCAATCTTGTTGACGATAAACTCGAAGAGGCCTTCTGTAGCATGTGTAAAAAGAATTGGCACAATGCTCAAAGCGGTCAAATTGTGAAGATTGTATGGCATAGCGATGCCGGATTTGTTCCTCCAGGGATGCGTCGGGCAAGAACACAGCTTGAGGTAAGAAATACGTATTAATTTAACTCAAAACAGGCTAAGAACAAAAACACTGGTGCTAACAGAAAAGCAAACAAAAGCGCGAGCAGAGAAAGCTAGGAAAGCGAACGGAAACACAAATACTTGGCACGAAGGCACAAAAAGGGAAAACAAAACGATTAGCATGAAAGCTGGGAATGAAATAAACCGCAGCGCGAGAGCTCGCGAGTAATAGTATGAAACACAAGACATCAACTGTTGCATTAGAGCAAATTAGAGTCCGAGGATGAATGACGAAAAGGGGCGAGCTTAAATAAGGGAGGTGATAACGAGAAACAGGTGTGCGTAGAAAGCAAGGGGCAGGTGAACTAATAAGCTACCATGGTGACAGAATAAACAGAAAATAAGGAAGTCCAAACAACAGAATGTGATACAGAAAGGTACTAATACAAACATTGGCAGACTATAATACACAGATGGAACAAAACAAGAAATATGGTAGGATCCGGATATCGGATCACAACAGGAATCACACATCACAAGAGTAAAGGCGGCTGCAGATGCTTATTTCCTCTGCAGGAGGACGTAGGCACTAAATTTGTTTTAAATTGCATTAAAAAAATTAAAAATATCAACTTAGATTTGCTGATACAGGCAGAAACCCAGTAATAGCATCAATATTTGAACTTGTATTAAAAAAAATGTTTGATTGGATTTTTACAATATATCAATGGCCAATAAAAGCCATTAGTGTCCAAAATGTGTTTTTAGCACACCAGTGATCTACGTGGACTCGACTGGAAGGTCATGTAAAACAGAGTACAGATTTGTAGAGTACTTCTCAACTCACCTGGTACGAATAATATCATGACTTTCAAAACATTTTAAAACAACGTGATCTAAAGCACTTTAACTTTCATTTGTGGTTGGATGGACTCACATGGAAGATGGCGCTGAAGATGGATTGGAAGATGATGATGTATTTGTGGCACGCTCCTTTCGGAATCTTTTTCTGCTCTTGCACATGCTCTTCCTTGTAGTTGACATACTCGTAGTACTGCTGTGCCATTCTGTTGTGTGACAGCACAATATATGTACCACAACTTTCAGGTATAAGCTTTAAACTCCGTAGTTCATACACAATACATCTTCACACAGTTTTACTGCAAAAAAACCCCTGACAAAATATATGATAAAAAGACTATGGTAGGAAGAAAATACTAAAACCCAGTGAAATTATCAATCCATGCAGATAGGTAATTTTACCTGATAGGACATCAGAATTTAAGATTTGTACATCGAGAAATAAGGAGGACTTTTAAGATATATATATATAAATGTGTATTCTATTCTGCAAACAAGCATTATTCAACTTCTTAAAATACTTTAAACAACATTTTCTTAGTGGGGAAAAAAATATCTTATTTGAATAGTTATTTTCTTGATTTTAACATTTTTAAACTACAAACCCTGTTTCCATATGAGTTGGGGAATTGTGTTAGAATACAATGATTTGCAAATCATTGTGTAGAAGTACAGTAGAAGTAGAGAGATGTCTGTAGATAGTGCATGTTGCTTTCTGCTTGCTACTCTCTGTTTACAGCTACCGCCGCCAGCTAGCCCCCCTCGGGGTGTGAAAAGAGGAGCCGAGTACGTAAGTCTCCTACTGCTGGTACAAAGCCTCTCCACCACCAAGACTCTTTAAGTGCCTCCTCGTGGCCACACACGGGTAAGGGTCTTTGCAGACCCTGAACTAAACTGAAAGGGATCTCGGAGCAGCAGTGGGCCCCAGAGATGTGGCGTATAGGCCCACCATTGTGTGGAACACACCCTGACGCTCGTCAACCCTGCCCCAACTATGGGTAAATAGCCCCATTGCCTTGTGGGTCAGCTTATTTAGGCAAAGGCTAAGGGAGCAAACCCTAACAGAAAAGCAATGTGCTGGTGGTGTGCAACAGGCCGGCCTTGAAAGCTTAAGGACCGGGTCCTTAAGCTTTCAAGGCCAGCCTGTTCTGCAGTCATGGTGGGGGACTGGTCCTCATGGGCTCACCCATGCCACCGGGTTTACCTTATTGTGGTGAAGATAGTGCTACTGGAGAAAGCGCACCTCCTTTGACACTTATATATCTCCTTGCGTAGGTACCCACTTCTGACCATGGTGAACAGTACCTGGACTTACATCTGGTTGAAGTCTGACGACGATAGGGTTTCTGGCGACGGGAGCAGGTTTGAATGGACTGGAATCTCTTAGCTAGAACCCTGCATGGCAGCAGCACAGGGTATAGGTCGTTAACAGCTCGGTTGAGTGGAAGCTGTTTTCGGCAGACCCCTGTGTGTTTGAGCAACCTTATCTAGGGACGGCACTGCTCACCTCAACTGAGGACGGGCCTAGAAAAGGTGGCCTAAAAATTGCGCACTCAATCTCGCCTGGATAGGATACCGCACCTATCGGGCCATTCCATATACCCGCGGTCGAAGTAAAAATAAAAATAGAAAAGCATGCAACTTGAAACTGGCAACATGGAATGTAAGGACTCTCCTGGACTCGTACGGCAGACCTGACAGACCTCACAGGATAACTGCCTTGGTTGCTGCAGAGCTGAATCGCTACAACATTGACATTGCAGCTCTGAGTGAGACCAGGATCCTGGATGAAGGCTCTCTAACTGAGGAAGGTATGGGCTACACATTCTTCTGGAAAGGCTACCCCTCAGGAGGACAACATCTGCATGGTGTAGGACTGGCCATCAAAAACACCCTGCTGACAAGACTCACTGAAACACCTGTCGGCATTAGTGAGAGACTAATGACCCCCCGTGTCCCCCTGGTCAGGAATCGCTACGCCACACTTTTCAGTGCCTATGCACCGACGCTGCCATCTGAGAGTGAGGTCAAGGGTTCCTTTTACCAGTCATTTGATTAAGCTCTCTGCCGGATCCCCAAGAATGACAAGATTTTCTTGCTTGGGGATTTTTTGCCCGAGTGTGACAGAACAGCAGGATATGGAGTGGAGTACCTGGCAGACATGGAGTTTGTCAGGTCAACTCAAATGGGATGAGATTGCTTACTCTCTGCTCAGAGCATAATCTAACCATAACCAACACCATCTTCCAGCAGAAGGCTAAATATAAAACTTCCTGGATGCACCCTCATTTTAAACATTGGCACCTCATAGGCGTAGTGAAAGCAAAGATGTCCTCATCACCCGTGCCATGAGAGGTGCCGAGTGCTGGACAGATCATCATCTGATTATGGCCAATGTCCAGATGCAAGTGCGCCCCTCCTTGAGACGGCAAAGACCCAAAAGGAATTAGCTAGACTGCGCCCACCTGGAAAACCCTGACCCAAGAAATGACTTTCGCCCCTCCCTGGCTGAAAAACTTGGGGAGGTGGAGTCTTCCTTGAACTCTTCTGAGAACTCTATTGACCAGAACTGGAACTCTATCAGATCGGCTATCTATGAGGCATCAGCCCAAACAATCGGCTTCAGGAGCAAGAACCACCAAGACTGGTTTGATGAAAATTCGGACACCATCCATGTCCTGTCGAAGGATATGCACAGAGCACACAGGGCAACCCTAGAGAACCCTTCATCCAGTAGCGCCAGGCAGAAATGGCAGAGAGCTCGAGGAGAAGTGCAAAAGGCTGTTAGAAGGATGCAGAATGAGTGGTGGAGAAAAAAGGCACATGAGATCCAAACCTTTGCCGATAAAAATGACATGCACAACTTCTACAACGCTGTCAAGAAGACCTACGGCCCAACAAACCGCTGCATCATTCCCCCGAAAACAGCAGACGGCCTGTGTACCTTTAAGGACAAACCTAGCATCCTGCTGAGATGGGCGGAACACCTTTGCACCCTGTTGAATCAGGAATCTGATGCAGACCCCACTGTTCTGGATGAACTGCCTGCATTTCCCGTCATGCACAATCTGGACGAGCCCCCAACCTTCCTGGAGGTCCGATCAGCTACCCGCTCCCTCAAAAACAACAAATCCCCCGGTAATGATTCCATCCCGGCTGAACTACTGAAGCAAGGAGGATACTTCTGCACAAGAGCATTGCACCGGCACATCACAAAGGTCTGGGCTGAAGAGAATGTCCCACAACAATGGAGAGACGCCAATGTTGTCACTATCTACAAGAAAAAGGGTGACAAGGCTGTCTGTGGCAACAGTAGGGGCATTTATTTCACTCCTTGCTGTTGCCGGTAAAGTTCTGGCAAAAGTGATGCTCCAGAGGCTGATTAATAACATCACTGAGTCAATTCTGCTTGAATCACAGTGCGGGTTTAGAAAGAGTGGGAGCACAGTGGACATGATTTTCACAGCTAGACAGCTGCAGGAAAAATGTAGGGAACAACATCAGGACCTATTCATGGCCTTTGTCGACCTCTCTAAAGCCTTCGACACTGTTCAGAGAGAACTTTTATGGGAAGTCCTCCTCAAGTGTGGCTGTCCCATTAAGTGTGTTAACATCCTCCGTCAGTTTCATGATGGAATGACTGCTCGAGTGACCATAGGAGGTCAAGAGTCTGCCCCCTTCCCTGTACATACAGGAGTAAGGCAGGGGTGTGTACTAGCACCAGTGCTTTTCAACATCTTCTTGCCATGTGTTACCAAGCTTCTCCACAAGGAGATCGAGGACAGCAGCGGTGTGACAGTGGACTTTCGTCGAGATGGCAACCTCTTTAATATCAGGAGGCTTCAGGCTACCACCAAACTGCAGAGGGAGAGAATTGTTGAGTTGCAGTACGCAGATGACTGTGTTCTTGTATCTCACAGCCCACAAGACCTCCAGTCGGTTCTTGCTGCTGCGGTGAGAGCGTATAGCAGGATGGGACTGACCGTCAACACCAGCAAGACGGAAGTAGTCTGCCAGTGAAGCTTCAACAAGCCATCTACATCTCCTGTCTTCACTGTTTCTGGAGAACAAATAACAATCGTTCCATCCTTCAGATACCTGGCAGCAGGCAGCAGGCAGCGGCAGCTTTTGGGAGACTCAGGCGTTGGGTCTTCCAAAACAAGAACCTTTATCTCCACACAAACCCATCTGCCTCACTACCCTCTACAGCTGTGAAGCCTGGGTAACCTACATCCGCCACATCAAGGTCCTAGAGCAGTTCCACATACGTTGCCTACAGCGCATCCTGAGGATTACATGGTGTGATTGTGTGCCTCATTCTGAAATACTCTCTAAAACCAACTGCAGGAGTATTGAGGCCATGATCACCCTGCACCAACTACGATGGTTGGGCCACGTAGTAAGGATGTCCTCAGACCGCCTGCCTCGCAAAGTGCTTTACGGCCAGCTACACCATGGTCGTCGCTCTGCTGGAGGGCAGAAAAAACGATATAAAGACCAGCTGAAGACTGCACTAAGGAAGTGTAAAGTCAGACCTGAGGCAATGGAGGGTGTGGCTGCTGATCATAACACGTGACGTCAGCTGTGCCAGGATGGCACCCGCCTGCTGGAGGAGGATAGGACAGCCAGGAGACAGGAGAAAAGACTCAGGAGGAATACACCTACAGTTGCCGTTTACATGCCCTACCTGCAGTAGGATTTGTGTATCCACGATAGGGCTATCCAGCCACCAACGAACTCACCGATAGAAGTGTATGTCGTCATCGGACTCGATGGACAACCATAAGCAAGTAAGCAAGTAAGCAAGTGTGTGTGTGTTCTGGCAATGCTTACTCATTGGGGACGTCGCTCTGTTTACAGAGTCACTTTAGGGGACCTTTGATGTTATAGGGACAAAAAAAACAGGTCCCCTAAAGCAGTGGTCCCCAACCACCGGGTACCGAGCCGCAGCTCGATTGGTACCAGGCCGCAAAATAATTTTTTATAATTTTTTTATTTTTTTATTAAATCAACATAAAATACACAAAATACACTTACAATTAGTGCACCTACCAAAAAATACACTTACAATTAGTGCGCAAACCCAAAAAACCTCCCTTTTTCATAAAAAAAAAAATTAAATAAAACCCCCCCCTTTCTGTAGCTGGTCTGCAGCTACAAAAAGGTTGGAGACCATTGCCCTAAAGGAAAACCTTTTTAAATAATAGTCAATCCATTCTGAAGATGCCCAAGTGATTTTTAAGCCCCCTAATCAGGCTGCAGGTGGTCCTACATTAATTACTTTAACAATTAACACCTGGCGTGCCACACAGAGGCAGCATGAGTGCAGTACAGGAAGGAGCTCTGCATTTCGGACGTTCAGACACGGAAGCAAGTCGTTTAACCTAAAAGGTAAGAACATTTTTCTTAAAAATTGAGTTTATTGAATATATTTGTAGAAGATTAATGTGTTTATGACCAAGTTAAGCCAAAAAATTTGCAGCAAAGTGAACTTTTTCCAACGGGTGAATTTAATTAAGAACATGAACCTTGCTCAAAAAAAAAGCGTATGAATCACTTAGTGTTTTTAATTTTTTGGCATTTGGACTGATTTAATGTCAAAGTACATTGGTTGTCTTAAGGACTTTTAAGAAGTTATATGTATAGTTATGATGGACATGGAAGATTAAAGGGGAAAATTATCACAATTTCTGAAGGGTTAAAACCAATAAAAATCAGTTCCCAGTGGCTTATTTTATTTTTTGAAGTTTTTCTCAAAATTTTACCCATCACGCATTATCCCGAAAAACGGCTTCAAAGTGCCTGATTTTCACCATCGGATTTCAGCGGCGTAAGCGACTCAACAGATTACGCATGTATAGAATATGATGGTTGGAGTGTGGAGGAAGGTAGCGAAAATGAAATTGAAGAAGAAACTGAAGCTATTGAGCTATATCGCTTTGAACTGTATACAAGCGAAACCGACGAAAACGACGCGACAGACAGCGACACGGGAGGAAGCGAGGACGAATTTGGCGATCGCCGTCTAACCAATGATTGGTATGTGTTTATTTGGCATTAAATGTGGGTGGAGGGAAGGATGTAATAATGATGCAAATAATGATGTACATACAGCTAGCCTAAATAGCATGTTAGCATCGATTAACTCGCACTCATGCCGTGACCAAATATGTCTGATTAGCACACTCTACATAAGTCAATAACATCAACAAAACTCACCTTTGTGCATTCATGCACAACGTTATAAGGTTGGTGGACAAAATGAAATGGCAAAAGAAGTGGCATAAATCACGTCTTAGCCAAGACATCCAGGGGGTTTACCTCGCTCGTCTGCGGGAACAGACTGCCGTCATTGCTTGCCGTGCTCCCAAGGTCTGTCGTCCCTGAATAGCTCACACACTCCGGCAGATTCAGTGGTGGTCTATTTTCCAATATTGCAGATTTCTTTGACTTTATCGTTGGAAATGCATCTGCTTTGAGTGTCGCAGGATATCCACACATTCTTGCCATCTCTGTCGTAGCATAGCTATCGTCGGTAAAGTGTGCGGAACAAGCGAGGGACTTTCGCATCTTTTGGCCACTGGTGCAACTTGAATCCCTCTCTGTTCGTGTTGTTACACCCTCCGACAACACACCGACGGGGCATGATGTCTCCAAGGTACGGGAAAATAGTCGAAAAAACGGAAAATAACAGAGCTGATTTGACTTGGTGCGTGTAATGAGATTGAGAAAATGGCGGATTGCTTCATGTTGTGACGTCACGGGTGAAAGGTCATCGCTCCGACAGGCTATCAGTTGAAAGGTGTTTAAATCGCCAAATTCACCCTTTCAGAGTTCGGAAATCGGTTAAAAAAAACATATGGTCTTTTTTTCTGCAACATCAAGGTATATATTGAAGCTTACATAGGTCTGGTGATAATGTTCCCCTTTAAGGACATTTTAAAAACCTGACATTTGTTTTGTTTCATACAATTTAGATGAAAGACATATGTATAGTAGAACACATGGACTTGGACATAAACAGCATAACACCTGATGCCACTGGGACACAGGAATACTGCTCAAGTCAGGAAACGATTAACAATGTAGTTGTTCGCCCTCCCATTACAAAACATGGAGAAAGAGTTTACAACAAAAGACATTATTGGTTGTATTGCAGTAAGTCTTATGCGAAGCTGGCACGACATCTAAAAAGTGCACACAAAAACAAATTGGAAGTAGCCCTCATAAAACACATTAATGTTTTGCGCCTCCAAACAGATTTTTTTATTTTATTTTTTTTGCTCCAATATGGCTCTTTCAACATTTTGGGTTGCCGGCCCCTGATCTAAGCTATATAGGCCCACTGAGTAATCAGATCGTACGGACTCCGTTTGCTGCACAGTAACCATATTAGTTTGGTGGCCCACTTCGTTTACTTCCGTTCAAAAGTCATGTGATGGAATACAACCTATTAATTAGATTACACGTTATTAGTAACGTAACAGCGTTATAAAACTCTGTCATTACAATGGCTGCCTTCCATTGTTTTCTGTTTGGCTTGTTTAACTTGATCAAACTTTTGGAAAATTCCACACTATAGAATTAATAAAAGTATGTCATATCTAATTAAATCACAAAAAAAACACTTAAAAGCCACACAAAGTAGCAACACAACTTTAAGCCACAGAGGACATAACGGATACAATGGAAGTGAAAACAGAGCAAATTTTGCAGACGAACCGACTTCCTGAGGCAAAAGGTTGAAAACAGTGTAATGAACATAATATATTTGCCATGTTTGTCCTATTGCGTTTAGCTCACAGCCTTGCTTGTTCCTAGCTTAATTGTATTGTAATACCATTATTTTCTTTACATCGTATTTTTATTGATATTTCAGTTAAAAAAATAAAATAAAGAAAATAAATGATTGAAAACGCGGATTTCACATGCTTTGATTATACTTGCTGTTATTTATTCATTTAAATTATATTTAAAGTTGAGTTTTGATGATATAATAAATATGTATTACTCATCTTGAATTTAATAACGATCCAAAATAATCTCGATTATTTTTTTGGGGCATAATCGTCCAGCTTTAAATACAGCAAAATCGGAAAGTATTCACAGCGCCTCCCTTTTTCCACATTTTGTTATGTTACGGCCTTATTCCGAAATAGAATTAATACATTTTTGTCCTCAAAATTCTACAGACAATAACCCATAATGACAATGTAAAAGTTGTTTTATTTGCATATGTATTTAAAATAAAACATTTTTAAAAAATCAAATACTGATAAGAGTTGACAGTCTTTGCTCAATGTTTCCTTGATGCACGTTTGGCAGCAATTACATTCTCAAGTCTTTTTGAATAAATTGCCAAAGCTTTGTACACCTATCTTTGGGCAGTTTTGTCCATTCCTGTTTGCAGCACCTCTCAAGATCTATCAGGTTAAATGGGAAGTGTTGGTTTTCTTCCTGGATGTCTCTGTATATTTCTGCATTCATCTTCCAGTTTCTGTCACTAAAAACCATCCCCACAGCATGATGCCGCCACCACCATGCTTCAATGTAGGGATGGTATTCGCCTGGTGACGGACAGTACCTAGTTTCCTACAAAAATGATGCCTGGCAGTTTAATCTTTGTCTTGTCAGACTGGAGAATCGTGTTTCTCATGGTCTGGGAGTCGATCAGGAAACTTTTTACTAAGAAATGGCTTCTATCTGGCCACTAAACCATACATGCCCGATTGGTGGATTGCTGCACAGAAGGTTCCCCTCTCCTGCGATGAGGTAGCGATTTGTCCAGGGTATACACTGCCTTCCGCCCGAGTGCAGCTGGGATAGGCTCCAGCAACCCCTGCAGCCTCGAGAGGGACAAGCGGTAGAAAATAGATGGATGGAGGGTTCTCTTTTCACCACAGAGGAATGCTGTATCTCTGACAGAGATACAGACCATCGGGTTCTTGGACTATCCATCCATCCCTTTTTCTACCGCGTCTCCCTTTTGGGGTCCCAGAGGGGTCCTGGAGCCTATCTCAGCTGCATTCAGACTGAAGACAGGATACACCTTGGACAAGTCGCCACCTCATCGCAGGGCCAACACAGATAGACAGACAACATTCACACACTAGGGCCGATTTAGTGTTGCCATTCAACCCCAGGTGCATGTCTTTGGAGGTAGGAGGAAGCCAGAGTACCCGGAGGTGGCCCACACAGTCATGGGGAGAACATGCAAAATCCACACAGAAAGACCAGGGATTGAACCCAGGACCATTGTATTGTGAGGCACATCCACTAACCGCTGTACCACCGTGCTGCCATACGTCCTTGACTAGACTAAGAAAAATGCAGCAAAGTCCAGAGACTTCCTGGATGAAAACTAACGTTTCCCATCAAACCTGTTGAAACTGTCCAAAGATAGTTGTACCAAGTTTGTGGCATCATTTTAAGAAAGACTAATTGCTGCCAAGGGTGCATCAACATAGTATTGAGCAAAAGCTGTAAATAGCTTTTCAGTTTTAATAAATTTGAAACTTTTTTTTTTCAAAGACATTGTGTTTTCAGGGTATTTTATGTAAAATTTTGAGGACACAAATGTTTTAATTTTCCATTTTGGGAAAAGGTGAAAAGTAAAAAAAAGATGAAATGATGCGCTGTCTGTCGTTGTTTTTCAGAGGCTGAAATTTACTGTACATCACGTCCTTAGTCTGGGGTGTCGTTTCTCACCTAGTGATGTAGTTTCCGAGAGAGGCCCACAGCGGCACGATGGCCACACCGATGGCGATGGCAGACGGAACCAACGTGTAGTAACGCTCCCAGTAGTTGGTCGAGACAAAAAACGCATAGATACCCGAAGCCAGGAACATCATCCACTTTGTTCCAAGGAACCTAAGATGAAAGTCGACTCACTCGAGCAAGTGTGTAATGGAAAGGTGAATAGTGTGTGAGTGTACCGGATAAGAATAGGAGTGTAAAGCAGCGCTACTATGGGCGTCACATTGATGCCTTGCAGTATCTTGCGATCAATGTCCTCCAGGCCCAGGTTGCTGTACTTGACTTCACGATAAGTCATATCGTAATGCAGGATCAGTTGCATTTGCAGCAGCCCTGGAGAAAAAATGTCACAGTTCAAAAAGCTGAGTGTGTTTGTCTGACATACAAGTACTCACCCATGTACACGCTGTACACAATCATGGCTCCAACACTTGCTGCAACAACATTTTTGATGATGCCTAATCGCTTCCTCCTATAGTATTTTCTCTCTTCCTCCTCCTCATTGTATTCTGCCTGTGGACCCAGGAACTCCTCCATCTTTGGCAAACCGCAAGCCAATAATAAGATAGAGAAGGCATAATTTTTTCATCAAATTATAAACGTTACCTGGCCCTGCATGTCGTCTACCTGCCCTGCATCTAGCATTTCATTGGGCGGAGCGACAATCGGATTGCCGTTTTTCAACTCTTCATGGATGTACATGTCCGCCATCTGGTGACCAAAAAGTAGAATTACAATGTAAACACATGGAAGAGATCTGGGTGCCCTAAGCCAGTGTTTTTCAACCTTTTTTTTAGCCAAGGCACGTTTTTTTTCATTTAAAAAATACAGAGGCACACTACCAGCAGAAAACGTTAAAAAAATAAAACTCCACCAGGTCGCCGTGCCTTATTTAGAGTTTGTTGGTGTTTTGCTTTAGTTGTTGTTTTGCACTGTTATTTTTGTGGCCCTTCCTGTTTTGTTGGTGTTTTCCTGTAGCAGCTTCACAACTTCCTTTAATTGCTATTGCCCGCACCTGCTTTGTGTTAACAAGCAAGGCTATTTAAGTTGTGAGGATTATATCCTTCTTTGTCGGTACATTGTTGATTTTCATGTCATGTATGAATGTACTTTGTGGACGTTGTCTTTGCTCCCCACGCTGTAAGTCTTTGCTGTCGTCCAGCATTCTGTTTTTGTTTACATTATGGCCAGTTCAGTTTTACTTTCGTTTTGCATTGCATCGCAATGGTTCAGTGACTTTTCCGAGCGGGACTTGCCTTTTGTTCATTTTAGGTTTAAGTGTTACATACCTTTTTACCTGCACACTGTCTACCGCTTTGCTCTGCATATTGGGATCACGACAAACCATCCTCGACGCGTTCTCACTTCTACAAAATAATGAACTACCTGCTGCCAAATACTGATATGGAGTATTACATGGTTACCCTGTCAAGCTCTACACAGCACAGGCACTAGACAACGGCAGATTATTACATTTATTGATTTGCGAAAAATAGTTTTTCAACCAATTAGGTGAAGTTGCATAATTTCCCACGGCACACCAGACAATATCTCACGGCACACTATCAACGGCACAGTGGTTGAAAAACACTGCCCTAAGCCACATTAAATTTAAGGGCCTGTTTGTTGGCTGATTATGTCAGTGTTTGGGGGACCCCTAAAAGCCCCTCACTATAAGCTGTAACCTTTCTATCATAAAATATAATATCAGACCACAGATAAGCATGTAATAGCTTTTGATGGACCAGGACCATGATTTATTACCGAACAAATGTTTTCCACTGAGCACCACACAGTAAGTAATCAAAAAATGTGGTGGCCATTTTGATATTTTGGTCTTTTTCAAAACCAATATAATTTTTCTATTACCTTAAGGCCTCCCCTCAAGTTTGGTAAACTACGAACCCCGTTTCCATATGAGTTGGGAAATTGTGTTAGATGTAAATATAAACGGAATACAATGATTTGCAAATCCTTTTCAATTCATATTCAGTTGAATGCACTACAAAAAAAAATATTTGATGTTCAAACTCATAAACTTAATTTTTTTTTGCAATTAATAATTAACTTGGAATTTCATGGCTGCAACACGTGCCAAAGTAGTTGGGAAAAGGCATGTTCACCACCGTGTTACATCACATTTTCTTTTAACAATACTCAATAAACGTTTGGGAACTAAGGAAACTATTTGTTGAAGCTTTGAAATTGGAATTCTTTACCATTCCTGCTTGATGTACAGCTTAAGTTGTTCAACAGTTTGGGGTTTTGTTTTCGTATTTTATGCTTCATAATGCGCCACACATTTTCGATGGGAGACATGTCTGGATTGCAGGCAGGCCAGGAAAGTACTTGCACTCTTTTACTACGAAGCCATGCTGTTGTAACACGTGGCTTGGCATTGTTTTGCTGAAATAAGCAGGGGCGTCCATGATAACGTTGCTTGGATGACAACATATGTTGCTCCAAAACCTGTATGGACCTTTCAGCATTAATGGTGCCTTCACAGATGTGTAAGTAACCCATGCCTTGGGCACTGATACACCCCCATACCATCACAGATGCTGGTTTTTGAACTTTGCGCCTATAACAATCCGAATGGTTGTTTTCCTCTTTGTTCCGGATGACACCACGTACACAGTTTCCAAATATAACTTGAAATGTGGACTCGTCAGACCACAGAACACTTTTCCACTTTGCATCAGTCCATCTTATATAAGCATGGGCCCAGCGAAGCTGGCGGCGTTCCTTTGTGTTGTTGATAAATGGCTTTCGCTTTGCATAGTGGAGTTTTAACTTGCACTTACAGATGTAGCGACCAAATGTAGTTACTGACAAGGGTTTTATTAAGTGTTCCTGAGCCTATGTGGTGATATCCTTTACACACTGATGTCGTTTTTTGATTCAGTACCGCCTGAGAGATCAAAGGTCCGTAATATCATCGCTTACGTGGAGTGATTTCTCCAGATTCTCTGAACCTTTTAATGATTTTATGGACCGTAGATGGTAAAATCCCTAAATTCCTTGCAAGAGCTCGTTGAGAAATGTTATTTTAAAAATGTTCGACAATTTGCTTGCAAATTGGTGACCCTCGCCCCATCCTTGTTTGTGAATGACTTAGCATTTCATGGAAGCTGTTTTTATACCCAATCATGGCACCCATCTGTTTCCAATTAGCCTGCACACCTGTGGGATGTTCCAAATAAGTGTTTGATGAGCATTCCTCAACTTTATCAGTATTTATTGCCACCTTTCCCAACTTCTTTGTCACGTGTTGCTGGCATCAAATTCTAAAGTTAATGATTATTTAAAAAAAAAAAAGGTTTATCAGTTTTAACATTAAATATGTTGTCTTTGAGGTGGCGACTTGTCCAGGGTGTACCCTGCCTTCCGCCCGATTGTAGCTGAGACAGGCGCCAGCGCCCCCCGCGACCCCGAAAGGGAATAAGCGGTAGAAAAAGGATGGATGGATGTAGCATATTCAACTGAATATGGGTTGAAAATGATTTGCAAATCATGGTATTCCGTTTATATTTACATCTAACACAATTTCCCAACTCATATGGAATATATTTAATATTGTATTTAATGCTATATTTAAAAATAGTGCAGTTCCCCTTTAATAAAAAACCCCGTTTCCATATGAGTTGGGAAATTGTGTTAGATGTAAATATAAACGGAATACAATGATTTAAAAATCATTTTCAACCCATATTCAGTTGAATATGCTAAAAAGACAACATATTTGATGTTCAAACTGATAAACATTTTTTTTGCAAATAATCATTAACTTTAGAATTTGATGCCGGCAACACATGACAAAGAAGTTGAGAAAGATCACAATAAATACTAATAAAGTTGAGGAATGCTCATCAAACACTTACACATCTGTGAAGGCACCATTTTTTTTTGTCCTGTCCAGCTTCTCAGGCAAATCATAGAGTCTCTGTAGATGCCCATATCGGCTTTTCAGACTTACTATACAAAAGAGAATTGTAGAATACTTCTCTTGTTGCCTTATTTGAATTTTGAGGAATGCTCATCAAACACTTATTTGAACATCCCACAGGTGTGCAGGCTAATTGGGAACATGTGGGTGCCATGATTGGGTAAAAAAACAGCTTTCCGAAAAATACTCAGTCTTTCACAAGAAAGGATGGGGTGAGGTACACCCCTTTGTCCACAACTGCGTGGGGAAATAGTCCAACAGTTTAAGAATAACGTTTCTCAAAGTGTAATTGCAAGAAATGTAGGGATTTCAACATCTATGTTCGATAATAACTTTAAAAGGTTCAGATAATCTGGAGAAATCACTCCACGTAAGCGGCATGGCTGGAAACCAACATTGAATGACCGTGACCTTCGATCCCTCAGATGGCACTGTATCAAAAACCGACATCAATCTCTAAAGGATATCACCACATGGGCTCAGGAACACTTCAAAAAACCACTGTCACTAAATACAGTTTGTCGCTACATCTATAAGTGCAAAGCTATACTATGCAAAGTGAAACCACATCCAGAGACGCCGCTGGCTTCCCTGGGCTCGAGATCATCTAAGATGGACTGATGCAAAGTGGAAAAGTGTTCTGTGGTCTGACGAGTCCACATTTCAAATTGTTTTTGAAAATTTTCGACATTGTGTCATCCGGACCAAAGGAGAAGCAAACCATCCAGACTGTTATCGACGCAAAGTTGAAAAGCCAGAATCTGTGATGGTATGGGGGTGCATTAGTGCCCTAGACATGGGTAACTTACACATCTGTGAAAGCAGCATTAATGCTGAAAGGTACATACAGGTTTTGGAACAACATATGCTGCCATCTAAGCGCCGTCTTTTTCATGGACGCCATAGCTTCGTAACAAAAGGAGTACGGGTACTTTCCTGGCCCGCCTGCAGTACAGACCGGTCTCCCATCGAAAATTTGTGGCTCATTATGAAGCGTAAAATACGACAGCGGAGACCCCGGACTGTTGAATGACTGAAGCTTTACATAAAACAAGAATTGGAAAGAATTCCAATTTCAAAGCTTCAACAATTAGTTCCCTCATTTCCCAAACGTTTATTGAGTGTTGTTAAAAGAAAAGGTGATGTAACACAATGGTGAACATGCCTTTTCTAACACAATTTCTCAACTCATATGGAAACGGGGTTTGTATATAAGACTTTGGGGGATTGTCCTGCGAGGAGGCATGACAGGGTGATGAGGATGCCGCCTATTGGGCTTCAGTCCTCCTGTCTGGTCCCCTACTCGTCCATCACTCAAACTTAGCTGCATATTAACTACTTGGGATTTGGGGGGCTCGACTTGGTTGGGACCCACCATTATCTTGATGTCCCCCAATTTTAATTGCATTATTAGTTTCCACAAGCATACATATCTCACTCACGCTACAGTACACACATCAATAGGGACTGGAGGTCCGCTGTAACGGCTGACCTCCTAATTTTAACTACACAGTAAACACTCTGAGGCCCTTGTAAACATGCAAGGGGGGTTTGGGGTTCGGGAGTACGGCGCACCCCTCATTGCCTCCTCGGCCGGCGCGGGTTGCAGAGACTGCAGTCTGGTGGCCTGCCATTCCCGGCCAGAGACCTCGCTGAGGGTGTGAGGCTTTTATTCTTTTTTTAATATCATCCATCCATTTCTACCGCTTATTCCCTTTTGGGGTCGCGGGGGGCGCTGGCGCCTATCTCAGCTATATATTTTTTTTATTATTTTTTGTTTTTTTTGGTGTTATTTTTTTTAAAATGTAATTAGTGTTATGTGTGTGGCGTCAAGCGCGTTTCGCTTCCTGTTGGGTGGGGTTTGTGCCAGTGTGGCCCGACCTTGCGCTGTGGGGTACTGTGTTGGTGACTTGATGCGGTGGCGGCACGGCCCCCTTGTCTGGTCTTGTTTGGGCGGTGGTGTTTTTGTGCGGGTTTGGGTTGAAAGGTGGTGTCTTTTAGTGGGGGAGGTGTTAATGTCTCTTGTTTGCATGTGAGCGTATGGTTTGACTGGCGGGCTGGCGCTGGCTGGTCTCCATGATCCTGTTGCCGTGTGGTTGCCGATCACAGTTTTTTCAATTGCTTTGATTTGATCGAGTGGTGCCGGCTGTCTGGTGGTATTGCAGCTGCTGTTTATGCTGCCGTTTGTTTGTGCTGTGGGCGCATGTGGCTGCTGGGTCCGGTGAAAGGGGGTGGCTGATGTTGTGACTGGCAGCAGTGCGTGCACATGGTGGTTGTCAGGGTTAACGAACTTGCCGGCTTCATATTCGTTTATTGCCGTGTTGGTTGGCTTGTCGAGTGTGGGTCTGGGATGCCCTTGCGCCCTGCCGCGCCGCCCTTCACGCCCGGTGCCATGCCTGTGGCAATAGGAACTTCTTGTATGTGTGTTGTTCCTACCCGGAGGTTTTAGAGTCATGCACCTAGAGAAGTGTGCCGTATATTTTGAATGGCAACTGTTGAATAAAGTTACCTGTGAGTAGGGTAACGCTTAACCGTCCAGTTTGTATAGTTATTAAAGACAGAACAAGCTGAAACATGGTGGCAGCGGATCGTTTTAAACGGTGAGGACAGCGCATTTACCGGAAAACTGAGATTATTTTTTTTTTCTCCGAACAAAGCTAAAGGAAGCTAAGTGCTGTTAGCATAAGAGTAGGATACGTGACATGACCACTGAGCAGGGAGGAAATACAAGCTCAAGAGTTACGAGGATGGATGGATTAAAACCCCCTCAACAATGGTGTTTGGACTCTGTAAATATTGCCAAGTCATGGAAGACCTGGAAAGAACAATTTATGCTGTATATTGAGCTAGCAATGCCAGATGCAGAAGAAACAGCGCGGGTAAAACTTTTTTACTACCTCATTGGAGAACGTGGGAGAGAGTTATGCGGAACGCTAATGGGCTCAGACATAAGAGTGACTGTTTCCAGTTTGATCACTAAGCTAGATGGACATTGCAACCCTAAAATGAATGAAACCGTGGAAAGATACAGATTTTTCGCACGGAACCTAGCTGCGGCAGAAGCAATCGACACATATGTGACCGACTTTAGATTGCTGGCAAGTTCTTGCAACTTTGGGCAATTAAACGATTTGCTAATAAGAGACAGGATTGTTTGCGGCACGCACAGCTCAAGTTGGAGAGAAAGACTACTCAGAGAGGACAAGTTGGATTTGGACAAATGTTTACTAATTTGCAAGTCAATGGAGATTTCACGTGAGTACAGCAAAGCAATAGAAGGGCATGGTGCAGACGATGTACATGCAGTGAAACATGCAACAAAAAAAAGTCAAGATTATTGAAATATCTTGCAAATACTGTGGAAAAACCCATGAAAAGCTCAAGCAAAAGTGCCCAGCTTTTGGAAAAACATTTCAGAAATGTGGCAAGGACAATCATTTTGCAGTGGCATGCAGAAGCAGTACAGGTATGAAAGAATACTACAAGAAAAAAGTTCACAAAATAGCAGAGACTGATTCAGATTCATGTGAAAAGATTATGACAGTCACAGTAGTAACAACAAAAGCAAATGAAGTGAACCAAATAGAGAAACAAAACGGCAAAACAGAGCAGCTGTTTGCTGGGATGAAGATTAAGGAAAACATTGTGAACTTCCAGATTGACTGCGGGGCAACTTGCAACATCATTCCAATCAACCTGCTAAATCCAAATGAGAAATTGGAGCACACTGACAAGGTGTTGGTAATGTACAATAAATTTAAGTTGTGTCCGTTTGGAAAATACAAAGTTAAGATGACAAATCCAAGAAATCAAAAAAAGTACAAAGTTGAGTTTCAAGTTTTTGGTGCAGACTGTAAAACTGCACTTCTTGGCCGCAGAGCAAGTGAAGCATGAAACTCATTCAGATACAGTACGACAACAATTATGTACTGGATAGTATTGTGACAAAAGAGCCGGTGACAGGAGACACTTGGCAGCTGGACGACATAAAGACTGAGTTTCAGGACGTGTTTACAGGCAATGGCTGCTTACAAGGTGGATATAAACTGGACATTGACACAAATGTGCAGCCCGTCAAACTTCCAAAACAAAGAGTTCCAGTGGCAATGATGAAACCACTTAAAGAGAAAATAACAGGTCTTGTAGACAGACAGATACCAGCACCAGTGGAAACCAGCACCGAATGGATCAGTGGCATGGTATCGGTACAGAAACCCAATGGCAGGCCCATAATTTGTATCGACCCAAGACCACTCAACAAAGCTCTGAAGAGAAGCCATTTTCCACTTCCAACAATAGATGACATTTTACCAGACCTAGTAAAAGTAAAAGTTTTCACTGTGTGTGATGTGAAGCATGGATTCTGGCACGTGAAACTAGATGGAGAGTCTATCTATCTGACGACATTTGCAACTCTTTTTGGTCGATTTCGGTGGCTGAGAATGCCACTGGGCATCAGACCAACGCCTGAAGTGTTTCAACGTAAACTAACACAGGCGTTAGAGAACTTGCCAGGCAACTACATCATCGCAGATGACATCCTGATTACAGGAGAAGGAGACACAAAAGAGGATGCAGACAAGAACTTGAGACTTTTTCTAGAAAGGTGCAGAGAAAGAAACAACAAGCTGAACGCGGACAAAATCAAGCTCAGGAAACAGGAAGTCTCATATATTGGTCATCCGATCACGGTGGAAGGACTCAAAGTTGACCCAGAGAAAGTGCGCGCCGTCACTGAAATGCCTTCACCGACAAATGTGAAAGGTGTTCAGAGTCTGGTAGGACTAGTCAACTATTTATCCAAGTTTTACGAGCATCTGTCAGACGATTGTGAAATACTAAGACAACTCACACACAAAGAGAGTCTATGGGAATGGACAGACTTGCAGGAAAATGCATTCAGAAGAATCAAAGACAAGATAACACAAGTTCCAGTATTGAAATACTACAGCCCAGAACAAGAGTTGACGTTACAGTGCGATGCAAGTGAAACAAGACTAGGAGCAGCACTAACACAAGGAGATAAACCAGTGGCATATGCAAGTCGTGCATTGACGATGACAGAAACAGGCTATGCACAAATTGAAAAAGAATGTTGGGGATAGGTTGATTGGCAACACTAAATTGGCCCTAGTGTGTGAATGTGAGTGTGAATGTTGTCTGTCTATCTGTGTTGGCCCTGCGATGAGGTTGCGACTTGTCCAGGGTGTACCCCGCCTTCCGCCCGATTGTAGCTGAGATAGGCGCCAGCGCCCCCCGCGACCCCGAAAGGGAATAAGCGGTAGAAAATGGATGAATGGATGGATGTTTGGCTATCATGTTCGGCATGGAAAAGTTTTACCAATACACATATGGTCGTCTAGTCATAGTGCAATCGGACCACAAGCCTCTAGAGACTATCATAAAAAAACACTGATAAACGCTCCTAAAGACTGCAACACATGCTTCTCAGACTACAGAAGTATGATCTGAACATCACGTATACAGTATGCCTAGACGTGACATGCTACTCGCTGACACTTTGAGTACGGCTTACCTGCAAAACGGCAATAAAAGTCAGACTGGGTTGTAGGTCGAATGTGTCAACATGGTTGATTATGTGCCAATCTCAGCTGAAAGAATGGACAGTATATGCAAAGTGACAGGATCAGATCCAGAACTACAAACATTGATCAAAATTATCCAACAAGGGTGGCCAAAAGATGAAAAATGTGTACCGGTTGAAATAACTAACTTTTACTTGTTACAGGATGAACTGGGCACCCGAAATGGACTGGTTTTCAGGGAGAGAGAGTCGTGATTCCATACTCGCTCCAAAAGGACATCCCTCAGCGGATTCACTCTTCTCACCTGGGAACAGAGGAATGCCTCAGGAGGGCAAGAGACTGCGTGTATTGGCACGGTATGAACGACCATATCAAAAAGCACGTTGCTAAATGTGACACATGTCGATCTATGGACACAAAACAACAAAGAGAGACACTACAGCCACATGAGATCACTACCAGACCATGGGCTAAAGTGGGAAAAGACTTGTTTACTTTTGACAACAAAGAGTATCTAGTGACTGTGGACTACTACTAGAATTTCTGGGAGGTGGACTACTTGCCAGATACAAAGTCAAGCACAGTCATTCGAAAGCTAAAAGCTCACTTGGCACGATAAGGCATTCCAGATGTTATTTTTTCAGACAACGGACCCCAATTTAGTTCTGCTGAATTTGCAAATTTCAGTTTCAAATGGGAATTTATGCACAAAACTTCCTCTCCTGGCTATCCCCAAAGTAATGGCAAAGCGGAATCAGCTGTTAAAACGGCCAAACGACTGATGAGGAAGGCAAAACTAGCTGGACAGGACCCGTATCTAGCCATTTTGGATCATCGCAACACCCCGACCCAAGGTTTGGATACGAGCCCTGCACAAAGACTCTTAAGCAGAACAAGGACCCTTCTACCGATTAGAGACAGCCTACTAGAGCCAAAAGTGACCAACAATGGGTCAGGACTCGTGAAGAACCGACAGAGACAATCAAAATACTACAACCAAACTGCTAAGGACATGGACTCTTTGAAACCAGGAGATGTTGTGAGAGTGCAGCCTTTTGATACGAACACCTTATGGAGAAAGGCTACAGTGAGCACTCCACTTGGTAACAGATCCTATGCAGTGAAGCTCTTCACAGGCAGTGTTCTCAGAAGAAATCGTCGCCATCTGAGAAAAGCTGTGGATACGCAACCGGACAGGTCAGAACAATCATAAACTGAGACAAGACTCGACCCAGTGTCTCAAAACACTGAGAGCTCACAAACCACTACACGGTCAGGATGTGTTGTACAGCGTCCAAGACATTTGAATGACTTTGTGTGTACTTAGCTTCAGAGAAAAAAAAAAAAAAAAGGAAAAAAAAATGTTAACTGAGGTTGATGTATGATGAGTAAAGGCTGTTATGGTTATGTTCTGAAAATAAGCAAAAGCTAAGATACATTGTGTGGTAACTAAAAGAAAAAAAAAGTATGCACTGTGAAGCTGAATGTAAGATTTGTTTTGCACTAAGAATGTTTTAAATAACTAGCGATTTGAAAATACATACTATTTTGAGTTTGTATAGTAGCAACTTAAAAGTTAATTTTGTAGGATTTAATATTTGAAAAGAATATTCTCTTTTTTTTTAAAGAAAAGGGATGTGGCAATATGAATTGCTTGTATGTGTGTTGTTCCTACCCATAGGTTTTAGAGTGATGCACCGAGAGAAGTGTGCCGTGTATGTTGAATGGCAACTGTAGAATAAAGTTGCATGTGAGTAGGGTAAAGCTCAACTGTTCAGTTTGTATAGTCATTGAAGACAGAACAAGCTGAAACAATGCCTTCGTCTAGGGTGGGCTTGTCGGTAGTTATCCCTAGGTGACTGGGGTGCGCGGCCGGAGCTGTCCCACCGACCTGTGTATGGATTTGTTGCTATATATATATATATATATATATATATATATATATATATATATATATATATATATATATATATATATATATATATATATATATATATATATATATATATATATGGGGGTTCGGTTGCTGGTGAGGTCTCTGGGCTTCCCGGGCGGGGCGTCCCGCCTTTCTGTCCGTGTGGGGTGTGGTCTCTCACTGCTTCTCCCATACCTTGTCCTCTAATGGGCGCATATGTCTGCTGCCTGCTGATGGCTCTACCGGGCGGCACGGTGGGCCTCTGGGGTTCCTGTCGCTGGCCGGCCTGGCTACTGGGCCGGTGATCCCTGGTTCTCTGGGCGCCACACCTGCTGTTTGTGGATTGGGCTCTCTGGGTGGCTGGGGCCGTACTCTGGCTCCCACATACACTGGGAGTGAAACATATTATACATACAAATACACATATACTCACATTCACACCGTTATTCATACATACATACATACATACATACGCTATGTTCATCCACACACACATGCACTGTACAAACATACATATAGACATACATGTACATATATATATATGCACATGCTGTACATATATAAAAGGGATGTATACATACATACATACATACACTCATGCAAATAATCACATAATTCTTTTTTTTTTTCTCTTTGTCATGAAAAAGGGAGGTTTGTGTCATGAAAATGGGAGTTTTCTGGGGTTGGTGAACTAATTGTAAGTGTATCTTGTGTTTTTATGTTGATTTAATAAGAAAAAAAATAGAAAAAATTTTTTTTTTTTTTTTTTTTGAAAAAAATACTAATTAATAAAAAATTATTCTGCGGCCCGGTACCAATTGAGCCGCGGCCCGGTGCAGGTCCGCAGCCCGGTGGTTGGGGACCACTTGGTTGTAAAGAGGCAGCGTGGAAAAAAATGATGGTCGGATTGAAATGTGAAATTCATCTTCCATTATTGCCATCCATCCATCCATTTCTACCGATTATTCCCTTTGGAGTTGCTGGTGCCTATCTCAGCTACAATCGGGCGGCAGGCGGGGTACCTGGACAGGTCGCCATCTCATTGCAGGGCCAACACAGATAGACAGACAACATTCACACTCACATTCACACACTAGGGACCATTTAGTGTTGCCAATCAACCTATCCCCAGGTGCATGTCTTTGGAAGTGGGAGGAAGCCGGAGTACCCGGAGGGAACCCACGCAGACACGGGGAGGACATGCAAACTCCACACAGAAAGATCCCGAGCCCGGGATTGAACCCAGGACTACTCAGGACATTCGTATTGTGAGGCAAACGCGGTCCTGAGTTGTTGGCCCTAGATTTTGTGAAATAACGGTTGTACAAATAAATATATTATCGTGCGTCTGGCGTTGGTTTTGTGCGTTGCCACGTGTGTCCAGGTGGGGACATTGTTGTCCAACAGTGCTTCGAAAAAAGTTGATTTAAAAGGCAAAGCATCATGAGAGTATATTATTGTAGGATATGGTTCTCTTAAAGGTATGTGCAATAAGTTTCAACTTGCGGTACGGGAATGTGTATTTGAAAATGGGAGGTTTTTTGGGTTGGTGCACTAATTGTAAGTGTATCTTGTGTTTTTTATGTTGATTTAATAAGAAAAATATATATATATATATATATATTTTTATTTTTTTTTATTTTTTTTATTTTATTTTAAATAAAAATTAATAAAAAAATATTCTGCGGCCTGGTACCAATCGAGGCCCGGTGGTTGGGGACCACTGATCTATAGCATAACATTATTACACTTATGATTATTAAAAGTTGCATCTTTGCAAGGTCAGCATTGCAAATGAAAACATGTTCTTAAAAGGTATGATTACGCAGATACCAGCCAAAATGTGCAGGAAAATTGCGGGGCTGCAAATAGTCTGCGGCGATTGATTGACATTTCTGAATTGGCGAGAGCACAACATGGAACTATAATGCAGGTGTACTTTGAACCGATGTTAGAAAAAGGCTACCTCTGGCAACCAGCGCCCCCACTTGGTTGTAAAGAGGCAGCGTGTAAAAAATGATGGTGGGATTGAAATGTGAAATTCATCTTCCACTATTGCCATCCATCCATCCATCCATTTCTACTGATTATTCCCTTTGGGGTTGCTGGTGCCTATCTCAGCTACAATCGGGCGGCAGGCGGGGTACCTGGGCAAGTCGCCATCTCATTGCAGGGCCAACACAGATGGACAGACAACATTCACACTCAAATTCACACATTAGGGACCATTTAGTGTTGCCAATCAACCTATCCCCAGGTGCATGTCTTTGGAAGTGGGAGGAAGCCGGAGTACCCGGAGGGAACCCACGCAGACACGGGGAGGACATGCAAACTCCACACAGAAAGATCCCGAGCCCGGGATTGAACCCAGGACTACTCAGGACATTCGTATTGTGAGGCAGACGCGGTCCTGAGTTGTTGGCCCTAGATTTTGTGAAATAACGGTTGTACAAATAAATATATTATCGTGCGTCTGGCTTTGGTGTTGTGCGTTGCCTCGTGTGTCCAGGTGAGGACATTGTTTTCCAACAGTTCTTCGAAAAAACTTGATTTAAAAGGCAAAGCATCATGAGAGTATATTATTGTAGAATATGGTTCTCTTAAAGGTATGTACAATAAGTTTCAACTTCCGGTATGCGAATGTGTATTTACATCTGGCAACCGTGCTAGCCAGGCTACTTTTCGCCGCACAGTGTTATGTAAATACGTAGGTATTTTGATTAACTAGGTCACTCGTTCTGAATTAAACAATATCTTATTGCTGTAGATCATGTTGTTGAATTGATTAAATTGGGTATTTGGAAGATACTAGTCGGCTTTGTCACATTAAACGTTTACTTCCCGGGGCAAACGCCACACACACGTCTTATTTCACTTTTATCAATACCAAGTATACTTAAGTGAATAGAGTTAATATTGAATGACTTACCGTGTCCGTCGTGGAACAAAACGTGTTGAAAAGTGTCAACCGTGTCTCGAAACTGTCAGTTGTGAACTAAACTTCCCCTTTTACATGTAGAACAGGTTTAATAAGAGTTGTTTCATGGGGAACCGAAAGTGACTTTTCCTCACTTCCTCCCCATCTGTTGTTGGTGCTTGTCTTAAAAAGGTACACACAGTCTTTTATTGTCGGCAATAATAGATTCAATATCCGATAAAGATTATGATCAAATATACTGTTAAAATAACGAAAAATTTTATTCAAGTCAACAAGGAAGCGCTGCAGCCTGGTTTCATGTGTAGCTTGCTTGTCAAATCATACATCAATCCATCAATTTTCAATCATGAATGAACATATCATTGCATGACGTAACAATTGTAAGGTTTGTAAAATACATTAATACTTCGGTTTTAATCAATAAAAATCCCCCAAAAGTCAGACAAAAACATAAGGCAATAAGAAATATTAAATCCAACTCATCTGTTCCAGATATCAAATGAACACAAAACACATATAGGTTTTATATGTAGAGAACAGTGTTAAATACATATAAATGATGAGAAAATGTATACATTTGAGAACAATTTTACCCTTATTGAAAACGCTTGTTGCCGATGAGTGGTGAGACACAAGGACTTCGTTCTTTGCTCCAAGTGTTTCCGAACGGTATTTCTCACCTTTTTAACAGAGTGCTGGCACTCGCAACTTTCTTTGGCCCCATTATGGATTATTTGGCAGTCGTGCTCATTAAGAAAAAAAACTGTGTCACCATGTGGATTCTTAGTTTGGACACAATGACAACTAAACAGTTTCTGCTTAAAAAGTACGAAAAGTGGGGCATACATAAACCGAGGTGTTACTGCGCAAATCCACAATATGTTTCTTTCTAATACCAGCTTGACATGTGAAGCACTCTGAAACAAAGAAGAACACACCCTGGAATATGAGTCCATATCCAGACATGTTGGTCATTTTATGATGGGGTTTAAAGCGTTGTTCATTTGGACGCCAAGTGTAGCCAACAGTTTTTTCCAGCATCGCCTTCACTTCCAATGTTTAAAAGAAACCAACCACACAACTTAATTTTCCCGATGCCGTTATTTCATCCAGTCTTTAACTTGTCTTTCTTTATCCGCTGCCCACTGCCGCTTTCCTCATCATCTCCTCATCTTGAACAGAGAGCTCTGTCAGTTTGCGGCCCAGCCTCTCGTGGAGGTCCAGGTATTTGGCCACACAGCGGTCCAGGCACACGCTCTCGCCCTTTGTCAGCTCCGCCTCTTTGTAATGCGGCGGCACACACTTCCTGTGGCAGGCGTTGGTCATGCTGCAACGAGAAGAGGACAGTTTTTGTTATATGCGTGATTCAGCAAAAAGTGTTAAAGTGCACATTATATATATTCAAATGTTAGATAAAAAATATTCTGTACAGATTATAAATGTGTGATGATGGCAACAACTTCATCTTTCGTCTTTTTATTCTTTCCTAAAACGGTTTCAGAACACACACAATGACAGTCACCAGCAAACTGAAACAGATTGTGTTGGAGGTGTTTTAGGCTTTAAATCATTGCCAAATACATACGTTATTAGTCATCCCTCGCTACATACATCACGCCCCTCGCTACATACATCACGCTTCAAATATTGCAGCTTCACTACATTCTTCTAGGCTAATCCACATGTTTTTTGGACAAAATTAAGTGTTAAATTAGGTCAATTTTTTTTTATCGAATTATATGTAAATAGCATTTTTCTCTAGCGACTCAAAGCACTGTACATAGTGAAACCCATTATCGAAGTTACATTTGAACCAGTGTGGGTAGTACTTGGAGCAGGTAAACTATCTTGTTCATGGACACTGGCAGTGACTAGGATGGCGGAAGTGGGATTTCAACCTGGAACCCTCAAGTTGCTGGCACCACTTGAACACTGCAATAGAGCACACATTGTGGGTGTTTGATGTGTGGCAGCAAACAGTTAAATTTTTTACTATTAATGCACACATGATAAAAGTGCAATGGCAATATCATTGATGTGAATTCATCGGGAAAAAAACAAGACTGAAAGCTATGGCAAGATAAACGTTTGTCTATTTTCCCTTTAGTATGCACAGACTATACAGTAGGTTTTAAACAGATTAATTGAAACTCATCGATTAGCTGCAGAGCACATATTGGGGTGTCTGATGTGCGGCAGCTGAATTGTTGTTTACTATTAATGCTCACATGATAAAAGTGCAATGTCAATATTGAAGTGCATTCATCAAAAAAAAAGATTGAAAGCTATGGCAAGACAAATGTTTAAGTATACAATATAAAGTGGGTTTAAACAGATTCATTGAACACACTAATCGATATATTGTTCGATTAGCTGCCGCCCTACATTAAATAAATAAATAAATGGGTTGTACTTGTATAGCGCTTTACTACCTTCAAAGTACTCAAAGCGCTTTGACACTACTTCCACATTTACCCATTCACACACACATTCACACACTGATGGAGGGAGCTGCCATGCAAGGCGCCAACCAGCACCCATCAGGAGCAAGGGTGAAGTGTCTTGCTCAGGACACAACGGACGTGACGAGGTTGGTACTAGGTGGGATTTGAACCAGGGACCCTCGGGTTGCGCACGGCCACTGCGCCACGCCGTACATTAGTGTATTGTACTTATTTTGTCACCTTTAACAGGAATCTAATGTGTTTTCTTTAACTAATTTAGCCTATATTGATTGTGAAGTAGAACATGTATCAGCGTGACCTTCAGTGTTTGTTAATTTTTATGATCTGAAAAAGGTTTGGAACACAAATATCAGGAATTGCAATTAATAAATGCACACGCATGTGATGGTAACTTCAATTAGTAAGTATTCTAATTGATCTCAACGTTTATTTACTAATTATTTATGAATTATATTATAGGGAACAAAAGCACGGCTATAATACGTTCAATGAATGTGACCTCATTAGAATACTAGAAGTTGTTCCACCTTATCAATTCATTAACTAACGTCATTATCCTCGGAAATAACAGCTTACTTTTTGAGTTTCTTTGTAAATGTGCACTTAAAATATGCTTTTTAGTGATTAGCAACCCTTACTGTTTATTTACGACCGTATTTCATCGCTAGCAAGCTTAAGCTAGCACAAGTTAGCTGGGTAGGACTTTACCGGTTGTACATGTCAGCCATCATTTCCACCTCCAGCTCGGCCGCAAGCTGCTGTGCTTTCATGGGATCCATGGCTTTGCGGCGGTGATAGCAACCTTTCTTACAACAAACTCCACGTCTCGGTGACTTTTGAAGCTGACAAGTGATGAAGAATTTCTCGCCAGTGCTTCTCCTTAACCTTCAGGCACTTGCGTACACACGTGCAGCATGTTACCGCCCCCACTTCCGGTGTCAATAAAGTTGGATTCAAGTGACGCTCTGACACAGAGCGCCCTCTGCTGTAGTGATCATGTATTGTAATGTCTAATTTAAACAACGCTACTTTTAGATAAAAACAAAGGGTTCCCTCCGGGTACTCCGGCTTCCTCCCACTTCCAAAGACATGCACCTGGGGATAGGTTGATTGGCAACACTAAATTGGCCCTAATGTGAGTGTGAATGTTGTCTGTCTATCTGTGTTGGCCCTGCGATGAGGTGGCGACTTGTCCAGGGTGTACCCCGCCTTCCGCCCGATTGTAGCTGAGATAGGCGCCAGCGCCCCTCGCGACCCTGAAAGGGAATAAGCTGTAGAAAATGGATGGATGGAAAACATGCAAAAACGTGAACATTGTGATATCACAAAAATAGACAAAAAGTTTGTTTTTGAAATAAAGGCTTGAAATAATGTTTATTTTACATTTTAAGATGCAAACAAAAATTGAACATTTATAACTTCAATAGCCAACACTTATCTAAACATGAAATACATAAAACAAAGCATCTGGATATATATACAACTATTGTGCACAAGCTGCCACACAATCAAAAGCTATAAAGAATATGAAACTAAAACCTGAATGGAGGGAACACTCACATTGACAACCAGTCACAACATAGAAAACGACCACTGCGCCTAATCCACTGTCACGTTAATATCAGCTTCCTCCTCTTCACTTACGTCAGGGGGATCTGGTATGATCGTATACTCACATGGCCAAATGGGTATTGCTTTTTCTGGGGAGGAAGTTACGTCTACCTCAATGTCTTCTTCTCTGGCGCAGTCTGCGTTCCTCATGTATGCAGCAAAGTTCTGAACAGTAAAGTCGGGCTCTGAGGGCATTGTGTTCTGCCTGTGTGCTTCATTGTCAGTGGGGGAGGAACCTTGGTTGTTGCCTGTGTTACGTAAAACACACGCAGGTAAACAAGCAATACAAATAAAGTCAGCTGCATTGACAAGTAAACAAAGTTTGTGACGCTGACTGTTTTGCTTCCATAATAAAACTCATATGATTGATTACAAGCTTTTTATTTAATGTTTATAAAACAACATAGACCCAATAATAAAAAATCAAAAAAAGGGCCATTAGAATAATACACAAAGCGTGCTACTATGAACCTACCAATCATTATTTATAAATTGTAATTTATTAAAATTTTCAGATATTGTGTTTTTAAAAACAATGGAAATTGTGTTTCGAGTAAAGAACAGCCTTCCAGCCTGTATGCTTAGGTTACTTAAATTAGGAGGAGAAAACTATAATTTACAGGGATATTGATTTTTGAAATATTTAGAGTAAGAACAAATATTAAAAAATATATATATTTCAGTTTTAGGAGGTAAATGGTGAAACTAGCTCAGTGATGAGTTGAAGACATGTAGTTCTTTGTTAAGGTTTAAGAAAGCCTTGAACGGTGAAATAATGGAAAATTATTAAATATAGCAACGATTACTTTTATCCCATTGATTTTTTAAACGTTGATGTTCCAGGCAATCTGATTTTCAGTGAATGTATAGAATAGGCAAATATAAGCCTTGGATTCAGCATATACCGTTTTCGGTCATTACTTTTCTTTTTGTGTGTGTATGTGTGTGAGTGTTAATATGTATAATCTGTGCTGTTAAATTCATCACACACAATGGTTATTTATATGATAGAAATAAACTAATTTCATTTCATAAGTATCATTAAGTATTAGGACTAAGCTAAATATTAGATTTCTTGTTTAAAATAGGGGAACTGCATTTTTTTTAAACAGTGCATGTCATCTAAAATCCCCATGTAAAATAAGAAGACATACAGCTTTGTCTTTTATGCATTCTACATCGTAAATAAACAATGAAGAATGACTTCCATCTAGCCAATGGAAGTAATTTATTCTGCCTGTAAAACCCTTTAAAACATTTAAAAAACTGCCAACAATAATTTATATCCAGTACATGTATTAACCAAGTATTAACTATTGTAACTATTTTTAGTAACACTGTCCCTTGATCACATAGGTCAGGGGTCGGCAACCCGCGGCTCCAGAGCCGCATGCGGCTCTTTGGCAACTCTGATGCGGCTCAGCTGCACAATCGCCGACCCCCCAGATTGTTGCGAGGAGATTCCGTAATTCAATGCCTCTCCCGGACATCACCCGGAGTCAACATTCTCCAATTTTCACTCGGACTACAATATTAAGGGCGTGCCGTGATGATATTACTCTTAACATCCTCTTGAACGTCATCGCGCCAGCCATTCACGGAATGCTATTTGCGTCCTCTTGAACGTCATCACGGCCGCCATTCATGGAATGCTATTTGCGTGCCAACCGGACACATACATTTCGCTGCTTATGTCGGCACATGTATGAGATTGCAAGGCATACTGGTTGACACAGAGTACACTGACGGTTGTGATATAAATGATAAATGGGTTGTACTTGTATAGCGCTTTTCTACCTTCAAGGTACTCAAAGCGCTTTGACACTACTTCCACATTTACCCATTCACACACACATTCCCACACTGATGGAGGGAGCTGCCATGCAAGGCGCCAACCAGCACCCATCAGGAGCAAGGGTGAAGTGTCTTGCTCAGGACACAACGGACGTGACGAGGTTGGTACTAGGTGGGAATTGAACCAGGGACGCTCGGGTTGCGCACGGCCACTCTCCCACTGCGCCACGCCGTCAAACATATAAACAACTTTAACACTCCTACTAATATGCTCCACATTGTGAACCCACACAAAAGAAGAATGACAAACACATTTCGGGAAAAAATCCTCACAGTAACACAACATAAACGCAACCCAACAAATACCCAGAATCCTTTGCATCCATGACACATCCTGACTATGTTATACACCCCGTGAGCACCAAACCCCCCCTCCCCCCCTCCCTGCGTGGTTGAGGTGGGCAGGGTTTGGTGCTCGCGGGGTGTATAACATAGTCAGGAAGTCTCATGGATGCAAAGGATTCTGGGTATTTGTTGTGTTGCGTTTATGTTGTGTTGCTTTGAGGATTTTCTCCCGAAATGTGTTTGTCATTCTTCTTTTTTGTGGGTTCACAATGTGGCGCATATTAGTAGGAATGTTAAAGTTGTTTATATCACAACCGTCAGTGTACTCTGTGTCACCCAGTATGCCTTCCAGTCGTGTGCGTGCATCTGCGGAAGCCTCTCACAACTTGTTGCTGGACTGGCAAGCAGTTTGTACATGTTGTAGAAGGTGTTTAAGGCAATGGCTTCATAGCATGCTCTTATTCTTGACATCTGGGTGACCACCAGCAGATATTGGCAAGAATAGTTGCGGCTCCCATTGTCTTCCTCTTTTTGTGAAACGGGTCGAAATGGCTCTTTGAGTGGTAAAGGTTGCCGACCCCTGACATAGGTAACGTAGCTACTGCAGCTCTTGACATATTGAGCTGCTGCATCGACTCTGAGTTGGTAAATTTATGCTGGATTATTAATATTGCCTCACACTTCTGTAGTAGAAGGCTGTGGCCATAGGACGAGAAATTGGTCAACTTTGAAATTCATCTTAAAACCAAAGACATCGCGATGAGGACGCGAGAAGATGCTTTTTTGCTCCAAGCATTTTTATCACAGGAACACAAGTCTTGTGCTGAAAGATATAAGCATCCCACTAGTCGACTCATTCTAAGTGACTGTTTTGTAATTTCTTGTTAGGTACTTCGCAATGCTACTGCATGGTGGTTTAGTGTTTTGGATCTGCTCAGCACCTAAGCTTCTAAAACTTGTAGCTCATCCTCCGTATATGTAAGCTAAGAATATAAGGTTCTGGATCATCATTTGTCCCAAAGTAGTCATTGTGGCTCTCATGAGGTATGCAATGATAAGCAGTTGTTGAAGGAAATGGCAAATGTATGATGCTCTCTGTAAAAAATGCTTGAAATTACAAAACTATTGTAAATAATACATTAGAACAGGAATGTGCTTGTGCACTACATTATATTCATATGTACAACCTGCTTATAGAGCATTGAACCTTTTTGGAGGCCTTTATAAGGTGGAATAGCTGTAATCCCCACTTCTTGCTAAAAAAATAAAATTTTAGAAAAAATAAATAACTTAACTTGACATTTATTTTACATTATACATGATCTTCAATTGGCTGTATAAATGTGACACTGTCCATCTTCAGTATTTCTGCGGCTTTTGACATGACATACATAACTATGTCATTATGTGTATAGCTGTAAGATTTTGAACTTAAAGCACTTTGGAAAGTCCCCCTAAAACATTAAAAACAAACTTACAATTGGCTTGGGCGATATAGCCTAAAAATAAAATCACCCAATTAAATTGTTCCGATGTCCTTTTCCCTACTTTTTATAGAATCCAATGAATACAAATGACAGAGATAATTCAAAAGAAGTTTTTCTTTTGTTTGATCAAAAACTAGTAGTTTGAAATGACACTGCATAAACATTTTGAATAATGTTCTTTTTAGACGATGCAGATATAAATTTTACTTTTTATGAAATCCTTTTAAAAAAACTAAATTAAGAGCCTCTTGTGAAAGACAATACTTCTGTCTTATACAAATGACTCTAATTCACAAAAATGTAATATTGCACAATGTATGCAAATAAATAATAAAGTAAAACATTAAGAGGACTATAGTTTTAGTGAGTGGATGAATGCAGGTTTTTCCATTCTAGTACACTGCATCCTGGCGAAGGGCAAAGCGACTGCTTTAGTGATCGCTCTGTGCATTGTGCTTTTTTCTCATCTTACACGTAGTGTAAATGATTCCACAACAGTAAGCGGTCTTGTTCACCCCGTAAAGAGTTGCATTTACTGCACTAGGCAGGAGGCTTCAGTTTCAGATAGAGATATAAGTTTGTTGTGCTCTTGCCTTTTTAATACCAACTTTACAGCGTGCAGTCATTTGTTCCACGCATGTTGCCACAGATTTTAACTACTGACAACACTTCTCTTTTCTTTGGATCACGTCTCGCTCTCGTTAGCCGTGTTTTGCTAGGTGTGTGAATCTCTGCGGATGAGGCAAGTAGGAGGGTTGAAGCTACGAAAGCCTCTGGGATCAAAAAATATGTCGGAGCAAGAGGAGAAAAAAAACCTTATCTATTGTCCAGGCCTATGATAAAACTACCTTTTCATTAGTGGCATATGTTTAAATTAAATAAACAAATAAAGGAAGGAGGAATTCTATTTTTAAAATATCTAACAAAACCAATACTATCCAATTTCACCACTTGCCCAAATTAAATAATTAGAATTAAATAAATCAAATAAAGTAAAACAAATACAAATTGGGTAGTCTGTGTAGGCTCAAATCTGGGAAAAATGAGCATGCTACTGAGATAGAACTTTCCAACTTGCGTTATGTAATAGGTTTACTGTAAGTATAGTATTTTTGTTCAACATATTATTTAAAACATGCCATTTATTCGTGCATGTCACCTTTGAAGAACCTCTAACAATAAAAAAACAACAACAAAAAACACAGTTTTTACGATCAGCCTAAATTTTAGCCAAAGAAACAAATATACATCATATATTGTGTCTATGACACACATTTTGTCCTTCCCTCTTCCACCTCAAATCACACCTCACTCCTACCCACTTATTCAAAGTGTGCTGGCTAAGGGTGGAGGACAAAGTAAAACAACTTGCACTGAGCTATGTCTATAAAATCCGCTACACCTCCCTGATACCGAAATACATGTCAAACTACTTCACAAACCACATTAAATCCAGATTCCGATCCAACAAAGGTCTTAACTCACTCTCCTTCTATGCCACATCAATATGGAATGCACTCCCACCAGGTGTAAAAGAAAGTGCATCTCTATACTCCTTCAAAACCGCACTAAAAGAGAACCTCAAGGCAACTTCAAGCCTAAACTAACACGGAGCCTCCCCCTTCCGCATCCCCAGATTGTAAATAATCAAATGTATATACTTGTTATTATGCTTTCTGATCTCTCTATGTCCACTACTTGCTGTACATATCCTCCAAAGTCAGACCTACACTGTTTCAATGTCCATTTCTCAGATGCCACTCCCTACCCCCGGATAGTAAATAATGTAAATAATTAAATATATATTCTCTGATGATTAACTTGTGTGATGACTGTATTTTGCTGATAGTATATTTTTGTATTATGAATTGATTTACGTGGACCCCGACTTAAACAAGCTGAAAAACTTATTCGGGTGTTACCATTTAGTGGTCAATTGTACGGAATATGTACTGTACTGTGCAATCTGCAAATCAAAGTTTTAATCAATCAATCAAAAAACTGTGGGCACCTCATAGTTCATTCACGATCCAGAAGCGTCGATTAAACATTAAATTGATTATTCATGTATCTTTACTTATATTGTTGGTATTATTAAATTGTATGTTAATATATTGTATATTATTATTCTGTATTAGAAATGTATTATATTTAATTATTGAAACTATGTAAAAAAGGCTCCTTTGGTTACTGCATCATTTTCGTTTTTTGGATGTTAGTGCACGCACGCACGCACACACACATATCTATATATCTATATATATATATATATGTATATATATATATATAGATATATATATATCGGTTGTCAAAAGTTAACACAATAACTATTTGACCGTACATTTCAATAACTGCACAAACTTCTTTAACTGGCGATTAAGGTGAATACTTCCTTTTTGATCCTCTTGCCATGCCGTAGCGGGGGAATTTGGCTCCAGTTCACTTGCTACTGATAAGCCACAAGCAAGCAGAAATGGACAAAAAAAAGTCAAGTCAAGTTGTTCTCCCGAGAAGAAATGATTTTTTTTCCTTGTGAGGAGACATTCCTGCGGCAGATGCCTGCTGTGTGCGTTGAAAGAGGTGGGTGGTGCTTCACTTCCGAGTTCCGACTACGATTAAGGTGTAGTGATGACATAACATTTAGGTTGTTACTGTGACTGATTTAGTAACAACCGCCATCGTATCATTGCTGTTTAATGAGCAGACGAGCATGTTTGTCAGCGCACAATCACAGAGTACTTACCAGCAGACAGTGTGTAAAAAAAAGAAGGGAGAATGGACGCATTTTGGCTTAAAAACTAACGATAAAGGTGAAGCTAAAATACTGAAACGCAATCAGGAAAAGGGTGCTTTAAATCATGGCTAGTTAGCTAGCAGCTAAAGTCCACCTGCAGTCTGCAGTTTTAGCTACTTCTAAATCACTAATCCTCGCCCTCATTGTGACAAATAAAGTACTTTCCTTACAAGTGTCATCCCTGCAGAACGAGGAATAGCTAAACATGCTTCCGCCTTCCGCCCGAATGCAGCTGAGATAGGCTCCAGCACCCCTGGTGACCCCGAAAGGGACAAGCGGTAGAAAAATGGATGGATGAATCTACAGAGATATATCTATCTAGTATAAACGTATGCACACACGCACGCACACACATGGTCGAACGTTTACATACACTTGCAAATAATATAATGTCATGGCTGTCTTGAGATTCTAAATATTTCTTCAACTTTTATTTTTTTTGTGATAGAGTGATTGGAGCACACACTTGTTTGTCACAAAAAACATTCATGAAGTTTGGTTCTTTTATGGATTTATTATGGGTCGACTGAAAATGTGACCAAATCTGCTGGGTCAAAAGTACACATAGAGCAATGTTAATATTTGGTTCCATTTCCCCTGGCAAGTTTCACTGCAATAAGGCACTTTTGGTAGCCATCCACAAGCTTCAGACAAGCTTCTGGTTGAATTTTTGACCACTCTTCTTGGTGCAGTTCAGCTAAATGTGTTGGTTTTCTGAGCATTGTCCACATGTTCTCAATGGGGTTTAGGTCAGGACTTTATTCTAGCCTAATTTAGCCATTCCTTTACCACTTTTGACGTGTGTTTAGGGTCCATGTTGCTGTTGGAAATCTCGACTACGCCCAATACCCAAGCTATGGGCTGGTGATTTTAGGTTGTCCTGAAGAATTTGAAGGTGATCCTCCTTTTTCATTGTTTCATTTACTCTCTGTAAAGCACCAGTTCAATTGACAGCAAAACAGGCTCACTACCACCACCATGCTTGGTAGTAGGTTTGGTGTTCCTGGGATTAAAGGCCTCACCTTGTCTCCTCCAAAAATATTGCTGGGTATTGTGGCCGAACAGCTCAATTTTTGGTTGAACTGACCACTGAACTTTCTTCCAGAAGGTCTTTTCTTTGTCCATTTGATCAGCAGCAAACTTTTGACAAGCTTTAAGGTAGGGCTGGGCGATATATCGATATAAACGATATATCGCAGGTTTGTCTCTGTGCGATATAGAAAGTGACAATATCGTAATATTCGATCATATGTTCTCACACAGTTGCTTTTAGCTGCGGGCATTACATTACTGGCGTTTCTCACTCCTCCTCGTCTCTCCTTCTCACAGAGACGGAAAACAAGCCTGCCTTTTTACATGCGTCATACTCTCTCGCCGAGCAAAGAGGTAACAGAATGGCTAACGTTAGCTGAGGCAGGTCGTACAAGTGGAGCGGAGAAGAGCTTGTGACATTACAAGAGAGAGAAGGTGTGAAACTGATCACAAATGGAGGAAGAATTATAAATGCCCAAAATAAAGAGCGGTGGTTTGGCTTCAAGTGGGAAGATATTCAGCAGACAACAGCAATATGCAAAGCATGCGGCAGAAGTGTTACTACAAAAAGGTAGCAACACTATTAATTTGTTCTTTCATTTAAAAAGTCACCCGTGAGAGAATGAAGAGTACTTAATAAATACAGTTTTGGTCAATTGACTTAGTTGTGATTTCCCTCTCTTAATGAACGTTTAAAAGTAGCATATATTAATGCAGTATGAAGAAGAATGTTTTAATGTAGACACATAGAATAATCATACTGCTGTGGTTATATGCATCAAGATTTCATTCAAGGCCAAGGCAAAATATCGTAATACAAACCCCGTTTCCATATGAGTTGGGAAATTGTGTTAGTTGTAAATATAAACAGAATACAATGATTTGCAAATCCTTGTCAAACCATATTTAATTGAATGCACTACAAAGACAAGATATTTGATGTTCAAACTCATAAACTTTATTTTTGTTTTGCAAATAATAATTCACTTAGGATTTCACGTGCCAAAGTAGTTGGGAAAGGGCATGTTCACCACTGTGTTACATCACATTTTCTTTTAACGACACTCAATAAATGTTTGGGAACTGAGGAAACTAATTGTTGAAGCTTTGAAAGTGGAATTCTTTCCCATTCTTGTTTTATGTAGAGCTTTATTCGTTCAACAGTCCGGGGTCTCCACTGTCGTATTTTAAGCTTCATGATGCTCCACACATTTTCGATGGGAGACAGGTCTGGACTGCAGGCGGGCTAGGAAAGTACCCGCACTCGTTTACTACAAAGCCACGCTGTTGTAACATGTTGCTTGGCATTGTCTTGCTGAAATAAGCCGGGGCGTCCATAATAAGGTTACTTGGATGACAACATATGTTGCTCCAAAACCTGTATGTACTTTCAGCATTAATGGTGCCTTCACAGATGTGTAAGTTACCCATGCCTTGGGCACTAATGCACCCCCATCACAGATGCTGGCTATTGAACTTTGTGCCTATAACAGTCCGAATGATTATTTTTCTCATTGTTCTGGAGGACACCACTTCCTCTGTTTCCAAATATAATTTGAAATGTGGACTCGTCAGACTACAAAACACTTTTCCACTTTGCATCAGTCCATCTTAGATGAGCTTGGGCCCAGCGAAGCCGGCGGCGTTTCGTGGTGTTGTTGGTAAATGGGTTTAGCTTTGCATAGTGGAGTTTTAACTCGCACTGACAGATTTAGCGACCAACTGTAGTTACTGACAGTGGTTGTATGAAGTGTTCCTGAGCCCATGTGGTGATATCCTTTACACACTGATGTCGGTTTTTGATGCAGTACCGCCTGAGGGATCAAAGGTCCGTAATATCATTGCTTACGTGCAGTGATTTCTCCAGATTCTCTGAACCTTTTGATGATTTTACGGACAGTAGATGGTAAAATCCCTAAATTCCTTGCAATAGCTCATTGAGAAACGTTGTTCTAAAACTGTTCGACAATTTGCTTACAAATTGGTGACCCTCGACCCATCCTTGTTTGTGAATTACCATTTCATGGAAGCTGCTTTTATACCCATCATGGCACCCAACTGCTCTCAATTAGCCTGCACACCTGTGGGATGTTCCATATAAGTGTTTGATGAGCATTCCTCAACTTTATCAGTATTTATTGCCACCTTTCCCAACTTCTTTGTCACGTGTTGCTGGCATCAAATTGTAAAGTTAATGATTTGCAAAAAAAAAAAAATGTTTATCAGTTTGAACATTAAATATGTTGTTTGTAGCATATTCAACTGAATATGGGTTGAAAATGATTTGCAAATCATTGTATTCCATTTATATTTACAGATAACACAATTTCCCAGCTCATATGGAAACAGGGTTTGTATATATCGTATATCGCAATATGGCATAAAAATATTGCGATATTAATAAAAGCCAATATCGCCCAGCCCTACTTTAAGGTGTCACTTCTGGAGCAAAGGCTTCTTTCTTGCATGGTAACCTCTCAGTCCATAGCGATGCAAAACACGCGTCACTGTGGACACTGACACTTGTGTTCCAGCAACTTCGAATTCATTGCAGACTTGATTTTTGATGGTTCTCGGTTGATTTTAAATCAGCCTGACCAATTTTCTCTAAGCAGCAGTTGATAGCTTGCGTTTTTTTTCCTGATCGTGGCAGTAACAAAACTGTGCCATGCACTTTATACTTACGACCAAATGTCTGCACAGTTGCTCTTGGGACCTTAAGCTGCTTCAAAATGGCTCCAAGTGACTTCCCTGACTTGTTCAAGTCAATGATTTGGTTTTTCAGATCTGTGCTGAGTTCCTTTGACTTTCCCATTGTCGCATGTGTAACTGAGTCTAATGACTGCATCACATGAGCCCTTTTTAAATGGGCTCAGAGAAGTCAAAAGGTGTCGTCAATCATAATCACTCGCATAAAGTTAAGAGGCCATGCCATGAAGCTAATTTGATTTGATAGTAACTATTCTACAACACCAAAAATGATCATGTACATATGATCATGCTGTATGTATACTTTTGACCCAGCAGATTTGGTCACATTTCCAGTAGACCCATAATAAATTCATAAAAGAACCAAACTTCACAAATGTTTTTTTTTGTGACAAACTAATATGAGCTCCGATCACTCTCACAAAAAAATAAGAGTTGTAGAAATTATTAGAAACTCATGACAGCAATGACATTATATCCTTCACAAGTGTATGTACACTTTTGACCACGACTGTACACACACACACACACACACACACACCCTTGTTAATCAATTCATTATCGTTCACATGCTAATTGTGATGTATCGTAAAATATATCATTTTTCCCATCTCAAGCAGATTCACATGTGGTTTATAACTTTATGGTCTTATTTTACATTTGTATCAATCCTGGAACCTGTTTATCAATGCACTATCTTGTTTGGATATCAGATTCATATCGGTTATTTGTTGGACCCCTACTAAACATGTTCCACACCAAGTGATTAAAGCGATAAATTTATTTTCTCTAAATCTTTTTTTGTTTTTAAGGAATATGTCCCAGAGCACAGATGGACTTTGACCGCAAAAACATTACATTTAAAGTGTAATAAATTGGTTGTTTTTGCTTTTGTTTAATTATTGTGTACTATTAATTTTGTTTTGCATATGTTTAATATGCAATAAAATGATCTAAGGAACTACTTAAAATATTCTGTTTACATTTTTAAACCGTCAATAGCACTCATGAAAAGTCAATGAAACAATTTACAGCTAATACATGTGATTTGTATTGGTTTTGGTATCGGTTGATGTCTCTTATGGACGATAGATAGCATATATCCCTCCCAATACAATTTCACCTAGTAGGGATATGCTTTTGTTATCAGCACTGAAAAGCATTTATCGGCATTGGCCGATCACATACTTGTTCACGGTAATTGACAGATACTGATTAGTGGTTAATGTCATTGGCACATTCCTAACAGGTGAACTCTTAAATTTGACAAAAGAAACCACCAACAAATGTCCACCGCAGGGGATGCTGGTTAGCAGGGTGTAAAATATATTACGTGAAGCAAGCAGACACACTCAAAGCAGTGTGCATATTTTTGGTTCAACTTGTCCATGAGCTTTAACCTTTTCAAAGTTACACATTTTTGATATTTTTATTCTGAACTTTTTTTTTTTAACAGGTATGCAACACAAACAATATTTATATCTGTGTTTCACCATCAAATTAAAGTGTATTACTGTAGCCAGATCTTAATAATTTAGTTATAATCTTATTTTCACACCTAAAATGTTTTTTTTAAATGGTTTTGGTATTTCAGTTTGAACCAATAACCTTATGGGTGAACATAAAGAAATGCACAACAAAAACATCTCCTACCTTGTTGGTGCATCTCAGGTTTTAAATTATGGTCAGCAACCTCAACATCCGTCTTCTCAGCACTTCCAATCTTCTCCAGGAGGACCTTTCTCTTCACTCCCTTTCTGTTTTCCTGCTGACATTTTCTCTTTGTTTTGCTCTTGTCCAGCTCTATCTTTGCCAATTCTTTCTTCTTGTTTTCACACTTTGAAATTAATTGAGAGGCAGGTTTTACTTTGGCCGATCTCCCACGGTTTGGCTTTATGAAAGGGGTTTGTTTGGATGTAACAGGAGGAGGGCATGCCGCGGGTTTTGGATCCTTGTCTTTCTTTGTCCTTTGGCAGCTTAGTGGCTTGCCAGTTTTTTTTCTGACTCCCTTATTAGTGATGCCAGTTTGACTTGCATTTGATATCTGTGAACATTTGGTTCTTGCCTCCAAAAGTGCTTTTGAGAGGCCACTAGATGTATTTCTTTCTTTTGCTAAGATATTGTTCCTTGACAAACTAACTGAGCAGACGCTCATACATTTCTGACTTTTAATTCCTTGAGTGACTGAACGAGCGGCGACTGGTGGGTCATCAGCACACTCCTTCCTCGTCTTAGAAGCTACAGGACTCTCCTTTGTGACACTTTGTTCCTGTACTAAAGTTCTCTTCATCCTGTGAGGGTAAGACTTTCGTTCAGCAGCAGTTTGGCACACTCGATTTGTAGTACACGGCCTACTTTGCTTATGGTCCAGGATTTGCATTGGCAAGTTCGTCTGACTAAGATTCCATGAAGACGGTCTTTTTTCTTCCACGTCACTGAGAGGAAAACATAGTAATGCAGATTGTTCTGGGAGCCAGGGGTTTCTACATTGAGACAACTGCTGCTTGATGTTATCGACCGGCTTATCCACTGCTAATGAGGGGATTGGCTCCAGCGGAGAGAGACACCTAGGAAGTCGTAGATAATCTAAACAAGGCAAGGGTTGTTCGTCATTTGGATTTGACACTTGAATAGATAACTGCGCAGGCTTCTCCTGCAGTGGTGGATTGTATCGATTCTGTGTCGTGTTACTGATACCTGAGACTAAAGCTGGGTCTACGGTTGTCGTGTATGAAAACAAACTGCTTTGACTTCTAGAGACTGATGGATAATGGTCACTAGGTATTCTCACAGTTGAGAGCATCTGTGCAAATAGTTGCTGCTGGATCATCAGGTTGCCAGGATCAACACGTGGCACACTTTTACAGTTGAGCAGGTCTTGAGCTAGAAATACAATACATGTATAGTATGTCACAAGCCAGGGTTTGGAGAGTGGGGAACTTTAAACAATTAGCATTGGCAAGGCTTGACATTAATTTGGTACAAAGTGTAAATATCTTTAAGTCAGTTAATTATTTAGAACACTCAATCCAAACAGAACCTTTTCACATTATGTTTAACCACTTTCATGTTCACCACTAATATTTTAATGAAGATAATATTGTTTCCCACACAACTGTCTGCTTCTCCGCAGGCCATTAAGATACAGTAATAGAATCCGTCACAACTTTTGTTGTAAAGGATTTACGCAAACACCTGCTGACTTAAAGTGGCTTGTTCAAGTGCATGCATATGATGACCATGCAACTAGGGCTGCAACAACTAATCGATTGAATTGATTAAAATCGATTCTAAAAATAGTTGGCGACTAATTTAGTTATAGATTCGTTGGATCTATGTTATGCGCGTGCGCTGCGGCCACGTCTCATGAGGGGCAGTAAGCCAGCCAATAATGTGTTATGTGCAGCTCACGTGACGACACCGTCTCCTTTGCTTGGAAACATTCGAAAAATGGCAGAGGAAAACAGTACCGATACTTCAGTGGAGAAACATCTGGAGGTTAATGCTTCAATTGAGAAAAGTCTACTACCTAAGTCGTCAAAAGTGTGGGAACACTTTACTTAAAGACTTCAACGAAGAGAGTTTCCCGCAAAATGTGCAGCATGGACCTCGCATGGCACGGAAGTACAACATTACTTCGGGAGCACCTGAAGAGGAAACAATTTGAAGCCATGGATGAAGGGAAGAACTCACGGTACATTTCTTTTTAAGTCCATTGTCCAGGTACATTCATCCCTTGTGTCCGTCTTTGTGTGTTTTTATTCCTTTGTTATCAAGATTTTTTTAAGGAAGCGCAGCAGCAACTGATGCATATTAACTTGGGGCGATATGGCGTAGTGGGTAGAGCGGCCGTGCCAGAAACCTGAGGGTTGCAGGTTCACTTCCCACCTATGGACATCAAAGTTGCTGCCGTTGTGTCCTTGGGCAGGACACTTCACCCTTGCCGCCGGTGCCGCTCAGACCGGTGAATGAATGATGAATGAATGATTGGTGGTGGTCGGAGGGGCCGTAGGCGCAAACTGGCAGCCACGCTTCCGTCAGTCTACCCCAGGGCAGCTGTGGCTACTGATGTAGCTTACCACCACCAGGTGTGAATGAATGATGGGTTCCCACTTCTCTGTGAGCGCTTTGAGTATATAACAATAGAAAAGCGCGATATAAATCTAATCCATTATTATTATTATTATTATTAACTTTCAGAGTGTTACAAACTTTTTGGAGAGTGCGACAACTTCATTTTCTGTGTTGTTTTGAGTCGCAACAGGCATTCATGAGTTCAGCACGCCAGTTCTTTTTTGTGAGTAACGTTAACGTTATCCGTTTGTTGCAACGCGGGGCTGATAATGTGTCTTTGACACATTTGACTCAGTTTTGAGAGAGTTAATGCACAGTTACAAATTTCGAAATAAACGTAACGGACAGAAATATCTCAGGTTCGTTTCATAATGGATCAATGTAGGCCCAATAAAGATATATACCTGTACATCTATTTAGATTTGAGTGACACTATCATAACTCAACATTATGAAGGTGATGGAATTTTTCATCCTATTATTCAGGGGTAGCCTAAAATCCTTTATTATTCATAACAGAAACGTGTACAATATCTGATCCAGTTCTGATCTGATGAGTTACATTTCTGTGTTATAATTGGTGTATGCTGCATCCCCAATGTCCATTTATTTTATTTAGCTTTTCTTTTTATTGCGGTGGCGTGTTAAGATAGATAGATAGATAGATAGATAGATAGATAGATAGATAGATAGATAGATAGATAGATAGATAGATAGATAGATAGATAGATAGATAGATAGATAGATAGATAGATAGATAGATAGATAGATAGATGGATAGATGGATGGATGGATGGATGGATAGATAGATAGATAGATAGATAGATAGGACTTTATTGATTCCTTCAGGAGAGTTCCCTCAGGAAAATTTAAATTCCAGCAGCAGTGTACATAACTGAGATCAAATTTAAAAAGTAAATAATGGGGGGTGTAAATGGAAATAAAATACAAAAAATTACAATAACAATACAAACAAAAAGCAACAAAAAGAATAAAAATACAACAGTAAAAATAAGAATATAACAAGAGGAAACTAGGCAGTAGTGACCATGTTATGAAAAAAAAATGACTTTTACGTCGGAAATTATTAATATAAATATCACACTGGTAAACTTACATGCACCTGATTATGATACAACTTATTTCTTTGGTGACATGGAGTTCATATTGGCAGATTTTTGTTGATTGTGATATTACAATGAGAGGAGATCTAAATTTAACAATAAATCCAAATATTGATAAAACTGGTAAGATTGTTAAACACAAGAAAAAAAAAATTTTCTCTTCTGAAATTAATGCAAACTCTTAACCTAAAAGATATTTGGAGAACCTTAAATTCATATGAGAAGGATTTCACTTTTTATTTAAACAGACATTGATACGTTCTTTGTTCCTTAGGCAATTGTAGAAAACATGCAGGCTAAAATTCACCCAATAATTATTTCTGATCATAGTCCAATTCAAATCGACGTAAGCTTTTCTCCAGTCGCTTTCCAATTCAAACAATGGTAAATTAATATTTCTTTATTACAAACACTGTGTCCATATGAGTTGGGAAATTGTGTTAGATGTAAATATAAACAGAATACAATGGTTTGCAAATCATTTTCAATCCATATTCAGTTGAATATGTTTCGAAGACAACATATTTGATGATCAAACTGAAACATTTTTTTTTTTTTGCAAATAATCATTAACTTTAGAATTTGATGCCAGCAAAACGTGACAAAGACGTTGGGAAAGGTGGCAATAAATACTGATAAAGTTGAGGAATGCTCATCAAACACTTATTTGGAACATCCCACAGGTGTGCAGGCTAATTGGGAACAGGTCGGTGCCATGATTGGGTACAAAAACAGCTTACCCAAAAATGCTCAGTCTTTCACAAGAAAGGATGTGGCGAGGTACACCCCTTTGTCCACAACTGCGTGAGCAAATAGTCAAACAGTTTGAGAACAACATTTCTCAAAGTGCAATTGCAAGAAATTTAGGGATTTCAACATCTACGGTCCATAATATCATCAAAAGGTTCAGAGAATCTGGAGAAATCACTCCACATAAGCGGCATGCCAGGAAACCAACATTGATTGACCGTGACCTTCGATCCCTCAGACGGCACTCTATCAAAAACCGACATCAATCTCTAAAGGATATCACCATGTGGGCTTAGGAACACTTCAGAAAACCACGGTCACTAAATACAGTTTGTCGCTACATCTGTAAGTGCAAGTTAAAGCTCTACTATGCAAAGCGAAAGCCATTAATCAACAACAACCAGAAACGCCGCCGGCTTGTCTGGGCCCGAAATCATTTAAGATGGACTGATGCAAAGTGGAAAATTGTTCTGTGGTCTGACGAGTCCACATTTCAAATTTTTTGGGGGGAAATATTCGACATCCTGTCATCCGGACAAAAGGGGATGCGAACCATCCAGACTGTTATCGACGCAAAGTTCAAAAGCCAGCATCTGTGATGGTATGGGGGTGCATTAGTGCCCAAAGCTTGGGTAACTTACACATCTGTGAAGGTACCATTTATGCTGAAAGGTACATACAGGTTTTGGAACAACATATGCTGCCATCTAAGTGCCGTCTTTTTCATGGACGCCCCTGCTTATTTCAACAAGACAATGCCAAGCTACATCCAGCACGTGTTACAACAGCGTGGCTTCGTAAAAAAAGAGTGCGGGTACTTTCCTGGCCCCCTTGCAGTCCAGAACTGTCTTCCATCGAAAATGTGTGGCGCATTATGAAGCGTAAAATACTACAGCGGAGACCCCGGACTGTTGAACGACTGAAGCTCTACATAAAACAAGAATGGGAAAGAATTCCACTATCAAAGCTTCAACAATTTGTTTCCTCAGTTCCCAAATGTTTATTGAGAGTTCTTAAAAGAAAAGATTATGTAACACAGTGGTGAACATGCTCTTTACCAACTACTTCGGCATGTGTTGCAGCCATGAAATTCTAAGTTAATTATTATTTGCAAAAAAAAATAAAGTTTATGTGTTTGAACATCAACTATCTTGTCTTTGTAGGGCATTCAATTGAATATGGGTTGAAAAGGATTTGCAAATCATTGTATTCCTCTTATATTTACATCTAACACAATTTCCCAACTTATATGGAAACGGGGTTTGTAGAAAAGGAGGAAAATAAATTACAAATGAAATAATTTATTTCAGATTTTATTAAAAATAATCAGGATTCTGTCTCTGATAGTGTGGGAAACACTTAAGTGTTGTGTAAGAGGAGAACTTATTAGGATTGCATGCTTTAAGAATAAAAAACAACGTGCTAAAGAAAATGAATTATTGAATGGGAACAAACAATTGCAGGACACATTATCCAAACAAAATAATCAGGAAACATTCATCAAACTTTGCAAACAAAGAATGGAATATAATATAATAAAGCAGAAGGTCGAATATAAAATAAATAGTGCAAAATTAAAGTTTCATGAATACGGCGAACAAGGTTTAAAGCTCCTTGCGTTAAGATTAAAGAAGCAAATGACTAGAAATCATATATCTAATATTACAATTTCAGATAGTAGTATTTCTATTGATCCCAAGCAAATCAATGAAACGTTTAGAACATTTTATACAAATCTATATAAACCTGAGAAAGATTGTAGCATAGAAGCTATGCAGTCATATTTAAACGCAATAAAACACCCATCCTTATCAGAGCATGACAAAAAAAAAAAATCACTGGAGGAACCTATACAATTAATGGAAATTCAATAAGCTATAAATTCATTTGCAAAAAATAAATCTCCCGGCCCTGATGGCTACAATACAGTGAAGATTTGTCTCCTCTATTATTACAAATGTACAAACCTCATTTCCATATGACAAACTGTATCTAGTGACTGTGGTTTTCTGAAGTGTTCCTGAGCCCATGTGGTGACATCCTGTAGAGATTGATGTCGGTTTTTGATACAGTGCCGTCTAAGGGATCGAAGGTCATTCAATGTTGGTTTCCGGCCATGCCGCTTATGTGGAGTGATTTCTCCAGAATCTCTGAACCTTTTGATGATATTATGGACCGTAGATGTGGAAATCCCTATATTTCTTACAATTGCACTTTGAGAAACGTTGTTTTTGAACTGTTTGACTATTTGCTCACGAAGTTGTGGACAAAAGGGTGTACCTTGCCCCATCCTTTCTTGTGAAAGACTGACCATTTTTTTGGGAAGCTGTTCCCAATTAGCCACCTGTTCCCAATTAGCCTGCACACCTGTGGGATGTTCCAAATAAGTGTTTGATGAGCATTCCTCAACTTTATCAGTATTTATTGCCACCTTTCGGAACTTTTTTGTCACTTGTTGCTGGCATCAAATTCTAAAGTTAATGATTATTTGCAAAAAAAAAAAAAGACTATCAGTTTAAACATCAAATATGTTGTCTTTGTAGCATATTCAACTGAATATGGGTTGATAATGATTTGCAAATCATTGTATTTCGTATATATTTACATCTAACACAATTTCCCTACTCATATGGAAACGGGTTCATACCAATTTTCATTTAATAAACAATTGTTTTTTTTCCAACGTTCAATTTTTCTCATATCTCATTGATACATAAAAAGGAAAAAGACCCATTGATTTGCAGTAATTATCTTCCTTTATCCCTAGCCAATATGGACAATAAAATCCTGGCAAAAATCTTAGCCACACGATTATCAAATGTAATAGGAAAATTAATTCATACTGATCAAACTGGCTTCACGGAAGGTCGACAATCTTCAGGCAATACAAGAAACTTGTTTAATGTTATCTATTATGCAAGAAGTCTCCCTTATCCCACAGCAGTTTGTACTGTTGATGCAAAGAATGCATTCGACCACATAAACTGGTCATTTATGTTTTGCACAATACGTAAATTTGGATTTGGAGATAATTTTATACAATGGATTAAGATGCTTTATACAAGGCCCATGGCATTATTCCAAACCAATAATCATATTTCAGAACCTTTTTCGTTAAAAAGAGGTGTAAAACAGGGATGTCCTGCATCTGGATTATTATTTAATTTGGTTATTGAACTCTTAGCTTCAAAAATAAGAAGTGAAAATAATATTCATGGTATAAAAATTGGCTCTCAGTATAATAAGCTATCGATGTATTGTGACGACATAATTCTCTACCTGTCACATGTTGACTCTTCTCTTCACTATATCAATAATGTCATCAATGAATATGGCTGTTTATCAGGGTATAAAATAAATTGGGACAAATGTGAAATATTTCAACTTAAACACTGTAGAAATCACCAGTTCAGAACTCCAAAATTAAATGGAAAGAAGCAGAAATCCTATAGCTAGGACTGCATAATACACCAAACCTAAGCAAACAAGCAGTGTTGTAAATCTTAAACATTTAAAAAATCAGATTGAATCCAAACTGTAACGCTGGACACGTCTCCCAATATCACTTTGGGGTCAGGTAAACATAGTAAAAATAAGTATAATGCCAGCAGTTAATTATATACTGAAAATGATGCCTGTCCTAATTAATACAATTTGGTTTAAGAAAATACATACAATGATATCACATTTCATATGGTGTGGAAAGATCATTCTTAAGATTGTCTTGTACACAAGATAAAGGAGGACTTCAATTACCAAACTTCATACATTATCATACTTTATCTGCTTCGGTTGTGAACAAGCAAGCCACTTTTTCCATTCTTCTGCAGATAAGGACTGAACAACATATAAAAAAATATGTTAATGATTTTTGGACATTGATGTGGGGAGTTTATATTATATTAAAAAAATATCCTAATGAATTGAGGCCGAGACCAATAGAAGCCCCCTTTAACATTCTAAAACTGTCAGAAAATACTTGGAATCAACCCAATTACATCTGTAAATCAACCGCTTTAGTATAATCCTGTTATAATTAATAGAAATGTGGTTAAATGGACAACATGGAAAGACAGAGGTATTACTAAACCTCATCCTATTATTAATTAAAACAAACTATTTTAAACCGTTCAATGATTTAGTTGATCAATATAATGTACCCAGAAATATTCTTTAGAATTTTATCTCTTTAAAATACGCTTTAAATAAATGCATATCCTCTGAAAGCATGTCTTTAAATAGCCATGAACTGGAAGATGCACTTTTTAATCAAGATACAATAAAGAAATTAATTAAACTATTTAATGGAATAATACATTAACACCATCCTAGAAATGCAAATGATGCATGTGTTCGGAAATGGATGATCGACTTAAACATTTTAGATGAAAGAGACACATCATGAGTGATATTTGGAAAAATGTCAATAAGCCCTTTAGAAGCATTAAAGATAAGCTGACTTAATTTAAGATCTTGAATAAATTGTATTTTACATCTTCTCAGCTGTTTAAAATTGGTGTAGAAGATAGCAAGTTATGTATAAAGTGTCGGGTAGCCGAGGCAACATTTGTTCATTTATTGTGGGAATGTCAGAGAATAAAAGAGTTATGGTTGAAAACAACAAAAGAAGCAATCATATTCCTTAATATAAACATCCCAATGACATTGCTAATTTGTATTCTTGGGGCTCTCCATCAATTTAGTAACGTTTCATTAAAGAGTAAAAATGCATTTCTTTCAGTATGCATAATAACAAAAAGGGTAATATTAAAAAAAAATGGATAGATGTTGATAGTCCAACACATTCTGAATGGTATACACAAGCTATGGAGATGTTATCAGTAGAAAAAACTGCATTTAGTTTAGATAATAATGAATCATATATTGGAATATGGGATCCATTACTTAAATTAGTTTTAACTATTAATATGACTTATTTTATCTTTGTGGAAAATAATGGTCACGGTGTATTATCAGGCTTATGAGATGTGATGCAAGTGTAAGCCTGTTTGACACTATTGTTTTTTTTATATCAATGTCTGTAATGATTATGTCAATGAGGGATTTTTAATCACTGCCATGTTGAAATTATTGATAATAATGATACTGTTGATGATCATATTTGTTTCACAACTTTTGGATTGTTCTGTGTCTGTCTTGTGTCCTTTCAATTGCTCTGTTTATTGCTATTCTGAATGTTCTGGGTTGGGTTTTGAAATTGGATTACATTATTATGGTATTGTTGCATATTGTTTTGTTGGATTGATTAATAAAAAAATCAATTATTAAATAAATGTAAATGATGATACTATGTATGTTCATTATATGGATTCTCTCATTTCAGAAAGAAACACGCCAGCATTAGCGACTTCATACAAAGGAAGGTCTGCACACCACAGCAAGCGGCTGCATTGACTGATGGTATCCTGAATATTGTAGCGTTTCCACAGAAACCAGTTGAGAGGCGTAGTACACTTGCTGTCTTTATTGTTTGACACGTAACAGGCTACTGTGGGGCGTAATCACCGCCAAAGACACATTTATATATCTCTCTAGTATTGCTAAATTTATCTCTCGTGCGTCTGTCTCTCCCACTCTAAAAACCTCCGACTTCTTCACTTCCGCATCCCAACATAACAGCACTCTCCCTCCTATTCCCTCACCCAATCACAGGCAACCCCCAGCATGCAACTCTGAACATGTTGCCTTCACTGGCACTCTGTAAACTTATGTGTCATAGAACAGTACATGAAAGTTGACACATTAACATTAACATCTCCCCTTAACTCAACCCGTTACACGACACCCCCTCTTCAAAGTCCCTCGCCCCCGAGGGAGCACACAAAGTCTCTCAGGTGCCTGGGCGGTCTGACGTCTCTCCGGAGGCGCCGTGGGGGGGAAAGGGGGCCCGAGATAGGCACAGGGTGGGGGTTTAACAGTCCATTATGGGGGGGGTCAGACAGGACAGGTCCCTTGGTGGGGAAGTGGAAAGCAGACTGTCCATTGGTGGTGGGGTGGGTGGAAGACAGTCCATTGGTGGGGGCATGGGGAGTGTCTGGGGTAGTGTCCAAGCTCTCTCGCGTTCCGCCCCCTTGTCCCGGGGGAACGGCCGTGCCCCGGTAGGGGGCCAGTCTGTCACGGTGTATGGCAACTTTTCTACCTCTTGGTGGCAGCTGTACTCTATACAGAACCTCACCTAGTCTCTCTAGGACCCTGCAGGGTCCCACCCACTTGCTGTCCAGCTTCGGGCACCTGCCCTTCTGTCTCAAGGGGCTGAACACCCAGACCAGTTCTCCAGTACTAAAATGTCGCCCTTTGGCATGCACGTCATAGTTCCTCTTTTGTCTTGCTCCTGCGCTCCTTAACTGCTCTCTGGCGAACTCGTGAGCAGACTCTAGGCGGTCCTGCAGCTTCCTGGCATATTCGGGCCCCGGGGGGTCCGCTGGGCTGTCGGGCGGCTTGCCCACCATCAGCTCAGCCGGGGTCCTGATCTCCCTGCCGAGCATGAGAAGGGCCGGGGAGCAGGAGGTGGAGTCTTGGGCGGCGGACCGGTACGCCATCAACACCAGGGGGACATGAGTGTCCCAGTCACGTTGGTGTTTGGCTGTCACTATGGCCAGCTGCTGCGCCAACGTGCGGTTGAATCTTTCGACCAGTCCGTCGCTCTGCGGGTGGAGGGGTGTAGTGCGTGTCTTGTGGGAGCCCAGTTGTTCCCACATGGCCGTAAATATGCGGGACTCTAAGTTCCTTCCCTGGTCTGTGTGGATGACTTCGGGGACCCCAAGTCTGCTAAACATCCCCTCCACCAGCGCATCCACTATGGTTCCTGCCTCTTGGTCCGGCAGGCAGTATGCTTCTGGCCACTTAGTGAAGTAATCCATGGCTGTGAGGATATAACGGTTACCTCTCTCCGAGCGGGGAAACGGTCCGAGAACGTCGATCTCCACTCTCTCCATGGGGCAGCCCGCTGGGAACTGTTGAAGCTGGGCGTGCGATCTGTCGGTGGGGCCTTTACGCGCCGTGCAGCTGTCACAGCGGCGGCAATAGTCCTTCACGTCCCGCCCATGCTGCCCCCAGTAAAACCCCTGACGTAGGCGGCGGAGTGTTTTGCCAACCCCGAAGTGACCAGAGCCGGGAGTTCCGTGCACTGCCTGTAACACTGTTTCGCGTAGGGCCCTGGGTACGACCACCTGCCACAGTGTCTCTCCTGTAGCAGCCTCCCTCTACCCCCTCTGAAGCACCCCGTCACACACACGCAGGTTTGAGAAGATATTCCAAAGCCCCTTCGTGGCCCTGGAGCAAAGCCCAACCTCTCCCCATGGGGGTCGACGTTGAGCTGTCGTCCACGTGAGCACCGGTCTGATGTCATTGTCCTCTTCCTGTTTGAGCCTCCACTCTGCTGTGTCCACAGCTGTTAGTCCCACCGCCGCACATTTCACCTCGTCTTGCTGCTGCTCGCTTTCTCGTGTCTCCCTTTTCTCACAGTAGCGGCAGTTGTCGGCGGCGGAGGGTCGGCGGGAAAGTGCGTCCGCATTCCCATGATGTTTCCCCGGCCTGTAGACCATGGTGAAGTCGTACGACTGTAGCAGTTCGATCCAGCGTGCCAGCTGGCCCTCCGGCTCCCTGAAGGATATGAGCCACTATAAGGCTGCGTGGTCGGTCCTAACCGTGAAGTGGAGGCCCCCGAGGTAATATTTGAAATGTTTGATAGCACTGACCACGGCAAGGAGTTCCCGCCTGGTGACGCAGTAATGACGTTCGTGCTTATTGAATGTCCCACTATAGTACGCAACCACTCTTTCCCCTTCGGGGGTCACCTGGGACAGCACGGCCCCCGTACCGACGTTGCTGGCGTCCGTGTCAAGCACGAAGGGCAGGGTGGGGTCAGGGGGGACAAGAATCGGGGCCTCCAGGAGGGCCTTCTTAAGTGAGGTGAACGCTGTCTGGCACTCCTCTGTCCAGACAAACTTTTCTTTCGGCCGCTGTAGCCGGAACAGGGGCGCAGCTATGCTGGAGAAACCCCTCACGAACCTCCTGTAGTAGGAGGTCAGCCCTGTGAAGCTCTTCAGTTCGGAGATAGAGCTGGGGGTGGGCCAGTCCTGCACAGTCTGCACTTTCTCTTCCATGGTGCTGACGCCGCCAGCCCCCAGCCTGTGACCCAGGAACCTGACCTCCCGTCTCATAAAGCAGCACTTCTGGGGGTGCAGCCTCAGTCCTGCTGCTGCCACTCTCTCCAGCACGCGCCTGAGGCCCCTGAGGCCTGACTCAAACGATACCCCGTGGACCAGGATGTCGTCTAGATAAACGACACACTCCTGGCGGGGGATCCCAGCCAGCACCCTGTCCATTAGTCTCTCGAATGTAGCGGGTGCGTTACAGAGGCCAAATGGAAGGACCTTGAACTGCCACAAGCCCCCGTTGGTGATGAAGGCGGTTTTGGGCCTGGCCGCGGGGGTGAGGGGGACCTGCCAGTATCCGCTGCGCAGATCTAGTGAGGTGAACCAGGAAGACCCAGCCACTGTATCCAGGGCCTCGTCGATTCGTGGGAGGGGGTAAGAGTCTTTTCTTGTTACGTTGTTGAGTGGTCTGAAGTCCACACAAAAGCGCCAGTCCTCTTTGGACTTTTTAGGCACCATGACTACTGGGGCGGCCCAAGGGCTGGTGGAGGGTTCGATGAGTCCTGCTCGCTGCATGTCCTGTAGTGCTTTGTCTGCTGGCGCCTGTCGGGCCAGGGGAAGGCGTCGGGGCCTCATTCTAATGGGCGGGGCATTCCCTGTGTCAATGTCGTGCCGGATTAGATCAGTTTGGCCCACGTCATCCTCCGATAGTGAGAAACAGTCTTTATACTCCAGCAGGAGCTGCCACAGCAACCCCTGTTCGATGTGAGTCAGTCCGTCACAGTTCTTCTGCCACACCTCTCTCACGGCCGCGACTCTCTCTTCACTGTCAGGCGGTGTGGCAGGTGTTGGGCGACCGTGGGGATCTGCGGTGGGCGGGGTGGAAGGCAGCTCGGGCGGCCTGTAGGGGGGGTTGCAGTCGAGGGCTGGAATTGTGGTGAGTCGATGTGGTTTTGTGGCGGGTGAGGAGGGGGGCGGTGTGGTCGGCTCACAGAGAAAGACAGGGCCTGCAGCCATGCTTGATGTCACCTGTGTCGTCCGCACCGCGACCGCGTGAGCAGTGTTGTAGTTCGGCCGGGATGGTTGTCTTGACATCTGTATGACATGTCCGTCTGGGAATGTAAGCGTTCCCCTCCTGGTGTTAATAACACAGTCCATCAGTTCAAGAACATCCAACCCTAGTATGCAGTCCTCCAGGTCCGCGACCCACACTGGGCAGCGAACCATCTCTCTCCCCACACCCACAGTCTCCACCGCCTCCCCCACCATGGGGGCCCGGTCCCCGGTGACCGTCTGGAGCTTCACTAAGGTGGGCCAGACTGTGGTTCCTCTTCCCAGCACATCAGGTCTTACCAGGGTGTCCACCAGTGCAGAGCAGCATGTCTCCCCGAATGTCACTGGGGCGTACCAACAGTTCCCCGTCCCAGTCCGGCCCAGCATCACGACCTGCACCTGTTGGCCCCCTGTATCCTCCAGTGTTGTATCCCCGCCCGTTCGGGGTTGGGACGCTATCCCGGGGAACCGCACCGTCCCGGCTATGCGTTCTCCGCGTCGTTTCCCTGGTCTTTAGGGGCGTTGGGGCACTGCCGGGCCAGATGGCCAGGTTTTCCGCACGCCCAGCAGACCCTTGTGCGCTCCCAGGGGCGCTGTTCTCCCCGTAGCGAAGCAGCCCGCACCAGCTGCGTCAGTTCCCCCGCCCAGGCAGGCGCTGTGTCGTCCCTTTCAGGTATGTTCGCGGCCCTCACCCTCAGTGCATTGTCCAGCGTGGAGGTGGGGGGGCCAGCACCCAACATCTCTCTCACTGAAGCCAGCTCCAAAGCCTCCAGGAGGGACTTGGGGTGAGCCAGCAGCGTTTGGATACGCAGGTCGCCCGGTGACAGTGCCTGCAGGAAATGGTCACGAGCTAATTCGCTCTGTATGGCGGGGGGCATGTGGGCGTAGGTGCGGTGGACCAGCCCTTCAATGTCATTGGCGAGATCTCTTAATGGCTCCCCGGCCCGTCTCTGTCGGCTGCACAGCTCGGAGCGAAGTAAGCTAGCCGCTGAACATTGTCCAAACCTCCTCTTTAATGCTCCCACTAAAGCATCATAGTCACTCCTGTCTTCTGGGCTCAGCAGCAGCAGGCTTGACAGAGCATCCCCGGTGAGGCACATAGCTAGCTGAAGAGCTTTCATTTCTGTGGACCACCTGCCGGCCCGGGGTAACAGTTCGAACTGGGCGTGAAAAGCTTCCCAGTCAGCCTTGCCATCATACCTGGGGGTTTTCACCGAGGGCGGGGCGACATTTTCCGTCCTGACGGCGGCTGGCTCTCCACCTGCGGCACGTCCAGCTCCGAGACGGGCGGAGGAGCTGAACCCGGCATCAGCAGCCATCTGAGCAGTCGTTCTCCTCACCCTCTCTCTCTCAGCCGCATTCCAGCCTCCGACAGCGCCGTATTGCTCCGGCACCCCGGCTCCCTCCTCACTTTTTTTTTGTACTCCATTTCTCACCGGAGTGTGGACGCTGTGTCCTCCGTCCTTCTGTGTCCACACGTGTGTAACGGTGGTGTGTAGCGTCCCTTTTCTCTTCTCACCGTCTTTTTTTCTTCTGACACCAGTGTAGCGTTTCCACAGAAACCAGTTGAGAGGCGTAGTACACTTGCTGTCTTTATTGTTAGACACCTAACAGGCTACTGTGGGGCGTAATCACCGCCAAAGGCACATTTATATATCTCTCTAGTATTGCTAAACTTATCTCTCGTGCGTCTGTCTCTCCCACTCTAAAAACCTCCAACTTCTTCACTTCCGCATCCCAACATAACAGCACTCTCCCTCCTATTCCCTCACCCAATCACAGGCAACCCCCAGCATGCAACTCTGAACATGTTGCCTTCACTGGCACTCTGTAAACTTCAGTGTCATAGACAGTACATGAAACTAAGTACGTGAAAGTTGACACATTAACATTAACATCTCCCCTTAACTCAACCCGTTACAATATGTTGGTAACTGACATGAGGCCAATATCAATGATGGAGGATGACAGTTTCAGACAAATGATTCACGTCCTCAACCCTGGTTACACTCTTCCCTCAAAGACCAATTTTACCAAACTGATGGAGAGGAAGTATGAGCAGACATTCTAAGCAGTGAAGATGACATCAAAGCCAACCCGAGCAATATTGCTCTCTCTATTAATGTGTGGACAAGCGTTGCCACGGAAGCCTACTTTGGCATTACATCCCATTACATTGGAGACGAATGGAACATGAAGTCAATCTGCCTTACGACCATGCCACTAGAGGAAAGACATCCAGCATCCAACATTGCAGAATGGTTGGAAGAGGTAGTACCCAGGTATGAAATTCCCCCAAGCAAAATAAGTGCCATTGTGCATGACAATGGTGCCAATATAGTGGCTGCAACAAAATGTATTGAGGAGAAGTATGGGTAGTCTTCAGTCCGCTGCGCTGGGCACACCTTACAGCTAGTGATTTAGTCATCACTGAAGCACTCAAACATTGAAAAAGCAGTTGGGGTTGCAAGATGTCCTGTGGAACATTTCAGAAAAAGTGAGGTAGCCTGCAACAAACAGACAAAAACAGCAACAAAAGGGAACAACCCAGCAGAAGCTTGTTCAAGATGTAAGCACTAGATGGAACAGCACATTTTATATAATTAGACGACTGCTTGAGCAAAGGTGGCCTGTAACTGCACGCTGTCCGACTCAACTGTTACATAGAGAGGCAAACGGTACCTGGACTTAAAAGACGACCAGTGGAACCTACTTAAAGAGCTTTCCAAAGCCCTTACACCGTTTGAATATGCCACCGTGTTTATGAGTGGGGAAAATACACGATCCCAATGATCCTAGGAGCTATGTTGTCCGGGGGCTTTAAAACCCCTGGTAGGGTCTCCCAAGGCAAACAGGTCCTAGGTGAGGGATCAGACAAAGAGAAGCTCGAAGACCTTTTATGAATAAGATATCGAGGACCCAGATTTCCCTCGCCCGGACGCGGGTCACCAAGGCCCCCATTTGGAGCCAGGCCCGGAGGTGGGGCACGATGGCGAGCGCCCGGCGGCCGGGCCTGTTCCCATGGGGCCCGGCCGGGCACAGCCCGAAGAGGCAACGTGTGTCCACCCTCCAGTGGGCTCACCACCCATAGCAGGGGCCATAGAGGTCGGGTGCCATGTGAGCTGGCGGAATCCGAAGGCAGGGCACTTGGCGGTCCGATCCTTGGCTACATGAGCTAGCTCTTGGGACTAGGAATGTCACCTCACTGAGAGGGAAGGAGCCTGAGCTAATGCGCGATGAAGAGAAATTCAGGCTGGATGTAGTCGGACTCACTTCGACGCACAGCAAGGGCTCTGGAACCACTTCTCTTGAGAGGGGCTGGACTCTCTTCCACTATGGCGTTGCTGGCAGTGAGAGGCAAAGGGCAATTCTCGTTGTCCCCCGGCTCAAAGCCTGCACGTTGGAGTTCAACCCGATGGACGAAAGGGTAGCGTCCCTCTGCCTTCGGGTGGGGGGACAGGTCCTGACTGTTGTTTGTGCTTACACACCAAACAACAGTTCAGAGTACCCAACCTTTTTGGGTACACTCAAGGGTGTACTGGAGAGTGCTCCCTCGGGTGATTCCCTTGTTCTGCTGGGGGACTTCAACGCTCATGTTGGCAACGACAGTGAAACCTGGAGAGGCGTGATTGGGAAGAATGGCCGCCCGGATCTGAACCCAAGTGGTGTTTTGTTATTGGACTTTTGTGATCGTCAGTTTGTCCATAACAAACACCATGTTCGAACATAAGGGTGTCTATATGCGCACTTGGCACCAGGACACCCTGGGCCGCAGTTCCATGATCGACTTTGTAGACGTGTCATCGGATTTGCGGCCTCGTGTTTTGGACATTCGGATGAAGAGAGGGGCGGAGCTTTCTACCGATCACCACCTGTTGGTGAGTTGGCTTCGATGGTGTGGGAGGATGCCGGACAGACCTGGCAGGCCCAAACGCATTGTGAGGGTTTGCTGGGAACATCTGGCAGAGTCTCCTGTCAGAGAAGGTTTCAATTGAGTCCGAGTGGACCATGTTCCACACCTCTATTGTCGAGGCGGCTGATTGGAGCTGTGGCCGCAAGGTAGTTGGTGCCTGTTGGGGTGGTAATCCTAAAACCCGTTGGTGGACACCAGCGGTGAGGGATGCCGTCAAGCTGAAGAAGGAGGCCTATCGGGTTTTTTTGGCCTATAGGACCCCGGAGACAGTGGACAGGTACCGACAGGCCAAGCGGTGCGTCGCTTAAGCGGTCGCGGAGGAAAAAACTCAGACATGGTAGGAGTTCGGGGAAGCCATGGAAAATGACTTCCAGGCGACTTCGAAGCGATTCTGGACCACCATCCGCCGCCTCAGGAAGGGGAAGCAGTGCACTATCAACATCGTGTATGGTGCGGATGGTGTTCTACTGAACCTCAACGGCGGATGTTGTGGATAGGTGGAAGGAATACTTAGAAGACCTCCTCAATCCCAGCAACATGTCTTCCTATGAGGAAGCAGTGCCTGGGGAATCTGTGGTGGGCTCTCCTATTTCTGGGGGTGAGATTACCGAGGTAGTTAAAAATATCCTCGGTGGCAAGGCCCCACGGGTGGATGAGATCCGCCCGGAGTTCCTTAAGGCTCTGGCTGCTGTGGGGCTGTCTTGGTTGACAAGACTCTGCAGCATCGCGTGGACATCGGGGGCGGTACCTCTGGATTGGCAGACCGGGTTTGGTGGTCCCTCTCTTTAAGAAGGGGGACCGGAGGGTGTGTTCCAACTATCGTGGGATCACACTCCTCAGCCTTCCCAGAAAGGTTTATTCAGGTGTACTGGAGAGGAGGCTCCGCCGAATAGTCAAACCTCAGATTCAGGAGGAACAGTGTGGTTTTCGTCCTGGTCGTGGAACTGTGGACCAGTTCTATACTCTCGGCAGGGTTCTTGAGGGTGCATGGGAGTTTGCCCAACCAGTCTACATGAACTTGGTGGACTTGGAGAAGGCATTCGACCGTGTCCCCCGGGAAGTGCTCAAAGACTATGGGGTATCGGACTGTTTTATTGAGGCGGTCTGCTTCTTGTACGATCAGTGTCACAGCTTTTTCCGCATTACCCGCAGTAAGTCAGACACATTTCCAGTGACGTTTGGACTCCGCCAAGGCTGTCCATTGTCACCGATTCTGTTCATAACTTTTATGGACAGAATTTCTAGGTACAGTCAAGGCGTTGAGGGGTTCCGGTTTGGTGGCCGCGAGATGAGATCTCTTCCCTGCCCACTGGGTGTGAGTTTTCCTTGCCCTTTTGTGGGTTCTTCCGAGGATGTTGTAGTCGTAATGATTTGTGCAGTCCTTTGAGACATTTGTGATTTGGGGCTATATAAATAAACATTGATTGATTGATTGATTGATTTTTGCAGATGATGTGGCCCTGATGGCTTCATGTTGTAGTCGTAATGATTTGTGCAGTCCTTTGAGACATTTGTGATTTGGGGCTATATAAATAAACATTGATTGATTGATTGATTGATTTTTGCAGATGATGTGGCCCTGATGGCTTCATCTGGCCGGCATCTTCAGCTCTCACTGGATCGGTTTGCAGCAGAGCTTAAAGCGACCCGAATGAGAATCTGCACCTCCAAGTCCGAGTCCATGGTTCTTGCCCGGAAAAGGGTGGAGTGCCATCTCCGGGTTGGGGAGGAGACCCTGCCCCAAGTGAAGGAGTTCAAGTACCGAGGAGTCTTGTTCACGAGTGGTGGAAGAGTGGATCGTGAGATCGACAGGCGGATCAGTGTGGCGTCTTCAGTAATGCGGACATTGTACCGATCCCTTGTGGTGAAGAAGGAGCTGAGCCGGAAGGCAAAGCTCTCAATTTACCGGTCGATATACGTTCCCATCCTCACCTATGGTCATGAGCTTTGGGTCATGACCGAAAGGATAAGATCACGGGTACAAACAGCCGAAATGAGTTTCCTCTGCCGGGTGACGGGGCTCTCCCTTAGAGATAGGGTGAGAAGCTCTGCCATCTGGGAGGAACTCAAAGTAAAGCCGCTGCTCCTCCACATCGAGAGGAGCCAGATGAGGTGGTTCGGGCATCTGGTCAGGATGCCACCTGAACGCCTCCCTAGGGAGGTGTTTAGGGCACGTCCAACCTGTAGGAGGCCACGGGGAAGACCCAGGACACGTTGGGAAGACTATGTCTCCCGGCCGGCCTGGGAACGCCTGGGGATCCCAGGAAGAGCTAGACGAAGTGGCTGGGGAGAGGGAAGTCTGGGCTTTCTTACTTAAGCTGCTGCCCCTGCGACCCGACCTCGGATAAGCGGAGGAAGATAATGGATCGATGGATGGAAAAATACAAGACAATCTCTGCAGTACCTCCACTCGTGAAAGGGCTAGTGAAGTCCACCCAGACAACTGTCTTCGAGTCAGCTTCAACAGCAATGGAAGAAGGAGACTACCTTCTCTGACACAGCACCGAACACGGTGATCCTCTCCTCCACCCTGGACCAGAGGTTCCGAAAACTCAAATTTCTGATGCCTGAGCAGGTCTTTAAAGTGCAAGCCAAATTGCAAACAGAAGCATTCGAAATGAGAAGGGATCAGCAGCACCAGTATCATGGTGTCCATGAGCAAACCAGTGTCTCCTCAACCATTACCGTAGTTGCTCCTGCACCTACAACTCTTCTTTTTTTTACCTGACTAACTCCTTGAGTCTGATATCAGCAGTGAAGAAGAGCATAGAGAGGGGGAAGGGGAGGATCCCAATAGCCTAGTGAGGAACGAGGTCCTTACATACTTTAGAGAGAAGCCCCTTCCCAAGGAAGAAAATCCATTACATTGGTGGAAGGCAAATGAGAATAGATATCCCACCTTGGCCAGATAAGCAAAGTTCTACTTGTGCATTCCTGGCACTTCAACACCATCTGAGCGCCTCTTCTCTGCAGCAGGCAACATCGCTTCCAAGAAGAAAGCCAGCCTTAGCCCAGAGCATGTGGACATGCTAACATTTTTGCATTGCAATGCAAAGTTTGTTGTAAGTCAGTGAGAATGAGGGTGTTCCTGCAGAACCATTCTTTCATACTCCAATTCTACCTCCTTGGCCTGTGTTAAAGAGCCATTTGGCAAAGCCTGTGAAACACTTGGTTTGTGTTATGATTTTCTTTGTTATTTAAACAGTTCTTCAGCAAAATCACCTCCCGTATTTAAACTGAAGACTTGAATAGGTTATTATTATTAAAGTTTGAAAATGATTGGAAAGGCCTCCAATGTGAACATTTTTAAAACAAAAATGTGTTTTTCTTAACTGTTAACATTCAGCTACAAACAGAAGTGAACTTAATACATTTTATCTATTTTTTTTATTCATTTCATTTTATGATGTTTGGCTCCTTATTTAAAAGGAATACTTTAAATGTTTTTTGTGTTGAAAAAACATATAAATGTTATGTGCACTATGTAAAAAAAAATATATTTTTGTAACATTTGCCATGTTTTATTTGGCAAGTTGAAATAACATGGTGCCAGTGTGCTGTTGTTTTAAATAAAATACTGGAAAGGATAGAAATGTAGTTTGTCTCTTTTATCATATATATTGTCTGAATGGATGTATGTATAGCTTAGTATTTATGCACTATTGACTTGTCATACACCGAAAATTCAGCCACCGAAAAAAAAGACTTTGATCACCGAAACAGCATTGACAAAACAAGATTTTTGTGATGACGTAAGCGAGACATAAATGATTTAAGTGGAGGAAGCATGTCTGCAATGTGGGCATACTTTAATTTATCTGAGACATATCTGTCGACAGCGATCCACAAAATGTGCAATTTAGGAGTGTACTGATACTTTTTAACAATGATTCGTTTCAATATTTGTCATTGCTGACACCTTTCAGGGACAATCTAATTTTTTTTTTTTTTAGAACAATTCGATCCCAAACGATTTAAGGGGTTGAAATCCATGTAGAAACGTTTTAGCAAAAAAAATTAATCGACCTATGTTACTGTGACGTAATAAAATACCTAATAACATACTTGACACTGCAAGTGAAGTTTCCTGTATTCCTGTTAGTTCTAGAAAGGGAATTGTGTATAGATGAATTATGGATTCAAACAAGCAAGTAAACAACAATTATTTGGATGAAGTGCAATCAACACTTTCTGCTCACATTTTAAACATTTAGACATTTTTCAATCAAAGTACAGTAACCAACACTTTAACAGTAATATCTGCTAAATAAAGTTTCACTGCAGCCAAACCCGAAAAATAATTACTAGACAAAAATAAAATAGATAAATGCTTGGTTTTGTCCCGCCCTAAGATGCGAGTGAATGTTAATTGGAGAATTTTTCTGAGGCTGAATCGGTTTTCAATTGACAGCAAAATGAGCGAGTCAGTAATCTTGAAAAATAAAACACTGCTAAAGCATTTTTCAACTTTCATTCCATTGTTTCTGTTGATATGTATAATTGTATTTCTTTTTTTGTTTGTATCTTTTATCTGTTATTGGAGACTGTACTCTTATTTAGAGAGTAGCTGAAAATTAGCTTCCTCAACTTGAAAGACCAGCAGCTGCCACTGTTTTTTTTGGCCGGTGTTACCTTGTACAATATTAACAATTATTAAAATTGAGCATATGACAAGAAAGACTATGTTAATACTAATTACTAATAAGACATACTTGTTTATTTATTTAAATTGCATGTAAAAGTTTTTAGCAGTTAAAAAAAAAACTCTGGATATACGCTAGTCAGAACTATATGCTACATTGTATTGGGGCTGGGCAATATACTGTATGTCATCCGATCACGATTAATATCACACTTTTGTTTTCCTTCAAAGGCTGATTGTCTCATGCAGGATTATACTGTTGCATTCCTACTGTTTACTACTGCATTATCTTATAGCAGACATTTCTGCCATGTTTGAATGAGGTAATAATATAAGCTAACAGTGACAACTGTCTTTTTGTTCATATGATTGTGTTTACTAGAGGTGCAACAATACAGGTAACCCACGCAATGGTCCGTACCACGGTTTTAGGGCCACTGTTTTGCTTCTTTTTCAGTACATTTTGTGGGAGTAAAGATAACACATTTTTTTCTTCTCAAAAGTTATTTTCTTACTTTGCTTTTCATCACAAACTTTATTCTGCAGTAAACAAAGTATCAGTGGTTTACTGAATACTATAAGACTTTTTTTTTCCGAGTTTTACTAGACAACACTTTCAAGTGGTAAATTATTATTTGTATTCTTTGATTATATGTATACATCAGTGCTCCTCATGAGAGGTTTGGGAAATAGCAAGCGGTGACCCAGATTGTGGAGTTTTTTTATAACTTCATTGCAGTAGCCCAGTGGTTGTCAACCTTTTTTCAGTGATGTACCCCCTGTGAACATTTTTTTAATTGAAGTACCCCCTAATCAGAGCAAAACATTTTTGGTTGAAAAAAAAGAGATAAAGGAGTAAAATACAGCACTATGTAATCAGTTTCTGATTTATTAAATTGTACAACAGTGCAAAATATTGCTCAATTGTAGTGGTCTTTCTTGAACTTTAAAAAAAAAAAAAGATATAAAAATAACTAAAAACGTGTTGAAAAATAAACAAGTGATTCAATTATAAATAAAGATTTCTACACATAAAAGTAATCATCAACTTAAAGTGCCCCCTTTGGGGATTGTAATAGAGATCCATCTGGATTCATGAACTTAAAAAAAAAAGAAATCTTTAACATCAATATTTATGGAACATGTCCACAAAAAATTTGGCTGTCAACACTGAATATTGCATTGTTGTATTTTTTTCACAGTTTATGAACTTACATTCATATTTTGTTGAACTATCATTCAATATATCTATTAAAGGATATTTGAATTGTTACTATTTTTATAATATTTAAAAAAAATCTCAAGTACCCCTCGTTATACCTTCAAGTACCCCCAGGGGTACGCTTACCCCCATTTGAGAACCACTGCTGTAGCCTATATTTAATGAAAGTACTTTAAAACAGTTTGAAATTGAGGTACTGTAAAAAAACAAAAAAACACGCTTCATGATTATTTTCAGGAACAAAGTGTTTTTATCGACAAACAAAAATTATTTAAACAAAAAGTGTCTGCATAGTTTTTTTAGTACAAGTTATATCTGAGGACTGGCATCAGTGTAAAGACAAACAAAAAGCCTGATACAAAAACATTTTCATACATACATTTTTTTTTTTCTGATTAAATTAGTAGGTGTGTTTATTCTCCCTATACAGTAGTTCAGTCACAAATACTGTACATTCTGTGCCTGCCTGTGAGTTCACATTCAGGTAAGGATTTCTGGTGAGCTGCAGCAGTCAGTAACACTAAAATTTGAAACCAAACTTGTTCTAAATGTTCCAATCTCTATGCCTGTGCTGGCCATATGCGTTTATCTTATTATTCTGTGCTGCACTTCCAGCTGTGTAAAGGGGAAGAGGCACAATGCTGATTAGACATCAATTATGTTGTGACAAGTCTGACTTTCGCAACGCACAACAAGGATGGTCGCGCACACAAAACACACAACACACGCAGACATAAACAAATATGCACGCACACACAAATAGGATCACGGTCAATAAAGACGGATTGTTCCGTTCAGAATTATACTGAGCACCGTTGCATTCCTACTGTTTACTACTGCAGTATCTACTAACAGACATTTTCGCCATGTTCGATTGGAGCAATATAATTAACAACTGATCACAACAAACTCAAATTAATCACGATCATTATATGATTGTTCATATAATCGCCCAGCCCTACTTTCCATTAAAAATGGCGACAGCGGAGCATGCATGTACAAGCCAGTCCGCTACACAACAAGACAGACAAAAAGAAGGAACTTATAGACTATAATGGTGGACACGCGCATAGTTATTTGGGTAAAATTTAACCACATATGGAGATATCCACTGATGTCACGGAGGGTGTGTGTGACAATCATTGGTACTTTAACTGTAACAGATCCACAAAACAAGTACCCATAGGTAAAAAAGGTTGGTTTTGCATTGAAGGTAGCAAGAACAAAATTATTAAATAACTTTTCTTTTGCCAAGAAAGTAAATTGTGTAGCTATTTAGTGCATACTGTTAAATAAAACTTGGTTTTATGCATGTATCAATACTTTTTGAGCACTTTCAACAATTCCGTGATGATTATAACCGTGATAATTTGGGTGACAACAACCGTGATATGAAATATTCATATCGGTACATCCCTAGTTTGTTTACAGTCCAAATTTTAACTATTGCTTTCACTGCCCAAAGTAAAAAAATAAAGTACATTGTGTTTTCATTATTTAACAGTCTTTCCAGGATCTTGCAGGTTTTTTTTTTTTTTTTACCATTGTTGCAGCCTAAAAATGACTAAATTTGCAGCAGCTTCTTCAGGAAGTTAAGCCAGAAGTTGCAATGATTGAGTCATGTTTTTTTCAAAACATTGAATTAACTTTATATTTATGAATTTGTTACAAGTGTTCCTTGTAAACTTAAACTCAATAAGAACTGTGTGTATGTTTTAAACTTGAAAAATGCTTGTCTGTCTTAAACATTCATTTATGTTCCTACACATTTACCCCTGCATGTTAAGATCATTTGTAAACTGTTGAGAGCGACCTATAACTGTATTTTTCTGTTGGTAAATGAGACGATTATCATCATATAAATGACAGAGATGCTATGTCAGCATTGAAAATTAAAATCTATTCTTAGTAGTCTTACTCTGGATAAATAAATGTTAAATAGGGGATCGTTTTTCAAACTGTCAATCATTCAAAACTTATCTGGAAGCCAAAGACAAAACCTAGCAGAATTTTAGACGGACACATATACGATGCATTTTGTCCAAATCAGATCAAAACATTTGTCATTTGTTACTCCATTCAAACTACGTTAGCTTATCAGAATTGTGGCTCCACAAAAATGCCCACACTGCAGTACTTATATCCCGGACTACGCAGCCTATTCAGAAAAGACAGAACAGGAGAATGGTGATGGGGTCATGATATACATTAAAAAAACATTTTAACTGTGAAGAACTTCAATGGCCTATAGTTCTGGAATGCCTACGTTTGAAAATAGTGCCATCTCCACAAATGTCATGTACTATTATTGTTGTTGATCGCCACCTTCATCAGATGCAAGCTTCTACGACAAATTTGAAAAACGACTTAAAGAGTGTGACCTAATACGTCATAGTTCTAGTGGATATTAATAATAACTGGGAAGATTCCATCCGGAGCCATTTGAAGAAATTAGTGAGACTGGACAGATTACAAAAAATTCACTTAAAAATGTGGAAAAATTTAATATTTTTTCTTTGAATCAGTACCCTCAATTGATAAGTCATTTCCATCAACTAAGAGTAATGCTTATCCGATGAACACTTTAGAACTTTTTTGATGTAACAGAAGCTGAAGTTGACCAGATGACAAGATCGCTAAACTATCCAGAACAAAAGATCTATTTGGCTTACACACATACATGGTAAAATAACTCAGCGCTGCATTAATTCCACCCATTACTGATATGATACATTATTTTATTTGGCAGGAACAGATCCCCACTATTAGGAAACAAGCTGTTGTCACTCCAATTTACAAAAATGGTGATCCTCTGCCTCTGAGCAATTATAGGCCTATCGGCATGTTGCCAACAGTATCTAAAATTGCAGAAAAACTCATTCCTCAACAAATAACCACATACCTAAACAACATTTTCTCTTCATCCTATGCAATTAGGGTTAAGAGCCCAAAACTCTACAGAGAGCAAATGTGTATTTCACAGAAAATTTCAAAATCTTTCTTGACAAAGATGGAGTTGTAGGAGAAGTGTTTCTTGACCTGAAAAAAAGCCTTAAACACTGAAAATCGCCAAATACTAATAGCAAAACTCAGTAACTTCATTTGACTTCACACAAAGTGCAATAAAATGGACAGTCATACCTTTTGAATTGCGTACAGTCTGTTAGAACCAATTATCAATATTCTCCGTTCCTAACTATGTTCACAGGGTTCCCACAAGGTTCCGTTTTAGGAACACTATTATTTTCTTTATATATTGATGACTTTCCTTTTGTGTGCCTTAATATATATCTTCAGATGTATGCACATGATACAGTTATTTACACACAGGCTAAAAACTCCTCGCAAGCTGCAGATAAACTGTCACAAGCTATGCTCCATATAAAAAATTGGTTAAATCAGTGTCGCTTAAAATTCAATGTCCCTAAAACCGTCGCTATGTTTTTCTCAAAATTTAACATTCCACGAAACAACATAAATATTTAATTTACTGGTCAAAACATACAAATCGTGACAGAATACAATTATATTGTAGTACTAATATATCCAAAACTGACATTCAAATCTCACATTAAAAACATCTGTAATAAAGTAAAATACAACTTAGCAAATTTCTGATTCATTAGATCAAACTTATCTTTTCATTAAGCAAGACTAATAATACATTCAATGGTCCTGTCACATTTTACATATTGCTGAACCACTCGGTCCCAGGCAAACAAAACCTCACGTAAACAACAACCTTTATATAAACAAACAATAAAAGTACTGGACAACAAACTACAAATATTTCACCACTGCACCATATTACAAAAACACAACCTTCTAAATTGGGAAAATGGCATCAAATACTCAAATCTCTGTCTAATCTGCAAGGTCATTCACGGTTTATCTTCACCTCCACTTAGCCAGTTTGTGAAGGTACAGAACACCCCGCATGGTGTAACGAGAGGGGCCGCCCGCGGACGCTGTGTCGTTCCCCTAAGGAAGAGTTCCTTCAGGCCTAGCGCCTTCTCTGTAGGGTTTGCCTCTTACAATATTTAAAAAAAAAAAAAATCTAAAAACATGGTTTCTAACAAATCAGAGATGTCGAAATTCTGTCTGAATTGTGTTTGTATCATATATAGAACTAGATTAACTGAATAATTTTACTTCTGTTTTGTATCTATACAGTGATTTTATATGTAAACTGAAATGTAATGATAGGATACTGTGTATAATTATGTTATTCGTGACTGTATCTCATCATGGACCTGTTTATGATATTTTGTTGTCTAATCATTAATGATTTTAGTTTGACCATTTTAACATCCAGGGACAACGGATATAAAATAACCTTAGGGCTAATTCTGGTACTTCTACAGTATTGTCTATTAATGTACACTGTCCCTGTCAAATAAATTATTTGAAAATAGATACATCCATATGTAAGTCAAGACGCTGTTGTGTTGCTAAATGTTTATATGCATGTTGTTGTTCCAGCTTCGTTTACACAAGAAATAAATATAAGTTTTGATTGTACAGTAAATATGTGCGTATAAGTGCCTCTCAGAGGCAAATTTAGGAAAAATGTCGTGAGAGCCCAAAATGTGTAGGGAAGTTGTTGGGTTTTTTTTTTCATAAAGAAACGCAATCATGTGTGCTTACGGACTGTATCCCTGCAGACTGTATTGATACTATTGATATATAATCTATATATTATGTTGATTTAATAATAATAATTAAAAAACATTTAAAAAAAATTTTTTTTTTTATTTCTTGAGCGGCCTGGTATTAATCGGCCCGGTGGTTGGGGACCACTGCTTTAGGAGACTCACACAAGAATTGTAAGTTTTTGCTCACTTTTTGTCTCTCCAGCAGCTTCCATAAAAAATACTTACACATCGGTCATGGCCAATCATATAAATTAAGACCATAACCCTTCATATCCATTTGACTAGGTTATTGATGTTGGGCTGAAGAGTACAAACCCCGTTTCCATATTAGTTGGGAAATTGTGTTAGATGTAAATAAAAACGGAATACAATGATTTGCAAATCCTTTTCAACCCATATTCATTTGAATACAAAGACAGGTAATTTGATGTTCAAACTCATAAAATGTGTTTTTTTTTTTGCAAAAAAAAAATTAACTTAGAATTTCATGGCTGCAACACGCGCCAAAGTAGTTGGGAAAGGACATGTTCACCACTGTGTTACATCACCTTTTCTTTTAACAACACTCAATAAACGTTTGGGAACTGAGTAAACTAATTGTTGAAGCTTTGAATATTGAATTATTTCCCATTCTTTTTTATGTAGAGCTTCAGTCGTTCAACATTCCGGGGTCACCGCTGTCGTATTTTACGCTTCATAATGTGCCACACATTTTCGATGGGAGACAGGTCTGGACTGCAGGGGGGCCACGAAAGTACCCGCACTCTTTTTTTACAAAGCCACGCTATTGTAACACTTGTCTTGCTGAAATAAGCAGGGGCGTCCATGATAATGTTGCTTGGATGACAACATATGTTGCTCCAAAACCTGTATGGACCTTTCAGCATTAATGGGGCCTTCACAGATGTGTAAGTTACCTATGCCTTGGGCACTAATACACCCCCATACCATCACAGATGCTGTCTTTTGAACTTCGCGCCTATAACAATCCGAATGGTTGTTTTCCTCTTTGTTCCGGAGGACACCACGTCCTCTGTTTCCAAATATAATTTGATATGTGGACTCATCAGACCACAGAACACTTTTCCACTTTGCATCAGTCCATCTTAGGTGAGCTCGTGCCCAGCCAAGCCGGCGGCGTTTTAGGATATTGTTGATAAATGGGTTTGGCTTTGCATAGTAGAATTTTAACTTGCACTTACAGATGTAGCGACCAACTGTAGTTACTGACAGTGGTTTTATGAAGTGTTCCTGAGCCCTTGTGGTGATATCCTTTACACACTGATGTGGGTTTTTGATGCAATACCGCCTGAGGGATCAAAAGTCCGTAATATCATCGCTTATGTGCAGTGATTTCTCGAAATTCTATGAACTTTTTGATGATTTTACGGACCGTGGATTGTAAAATCCATAAATTCCTTGCAATAGCTCTTGAAAAATGTTGTTCTAAAACTGTTTGACAATTTGCTTACACAGTGGTGACCCCCACCCCTTCCTTGTTTGTGAATTACTTAGTTCATGGAAGCTGCTTTTATACCCACTCAGGGGCGTCACTAGCTTTTAAGGTCAGGGGGGGCTTAGCCACCAGGAGATGAACAGGATGTGAGCGAACGTAACGCACGAGTACAAAACTTCACAAAGACTAACAAAGACTTAGAAATTATTCTTTTGTTATTATTATTATTTCCGTCGGTTAAGGAAATTTAATATATATGGAAGTCTGAATAGAAGTGAGAAACGTTTATGTATACTGTAAGATCTGAAAAAGAGCTAAAGCTGTCAAAGAGCTGAGGGACCATCTTCAAAGTGCAATGCTGAAACAAATAATGCGAACAATAAAATGTAACTTCCAGGTTATTGACATTAATGATGTCCTGTCGTCCCGGGGACGGTAAAAAAAATGCACGGGATGATGGCTTTTAACCATTTTTTTCTTTTTCTCTTTATGTATTTATTCATTTTACAATTTATATTAAATGTCTTGGATTTTCCTCCCTCTGAAAAGTTTAACAAGCCATCCTATTATAATACAACAGCTTTTAATGTAACAAATCAATGCAATAAAACAAATATATATTTTTAATGATGTTTTTTTCATTATTTTAAAAATAGGCTAATGTATACTACTTTATTTAGATTCTACAAGAAACACAAAACTTAAAAACTAAATTATTTACAATTGCAGACACAAGGTTTTGTGCAGCTTGACCACAGAGTTGAGAAGGAGCAAAGATCTTTAATATTTGTATATGAAAAACACAAAGAAATCTTCTGGGGCAGGATGAAGCCCCTACAGGTATTTGGTTTACAAACTTTCAGCACCTCCTAAAACAAAATTCACCAGCCACCACTGATTATGTTGCATTCTCATTTTAGGCCAAACTTAAGACAATACTCTCTTAACAGTAACCAGGAATAAGTCTTCAAGTAACAATATTCAAATACTAAATTTGTTGGGTTAGACAGACTTTGGTTTTATCCTGAATCCAGTGAAACAGCTTGGTGGTTTTAGCTGATATAAAGACTTTCAGGTGTTTATATATGTTTAAGTATTTGGCAGACACTTTTATCCAAAGCAACATACATGAAAAATACATATACAACAATCACTGTAAACATGATCTTTTACGGGAAGAATGTAATAGAAAATATCAATACATAGTGTCAAGACAGAATAAACTCTCTGCTGTTGCAGCAACACAGATACAGTCTATTGGTCCGTAAGATATATAGATATCTAGTATACTCATACAGTGTTTACGTAGGATATGCGCATGTATATATAACTTAATCATATTTTTTCTTCAACTTAAATATAGCTGACCGTTTTTTCCCCCTTCTCTGGGATTATTATTCCCAGTTTTGATCTTGGATGTCTGGTCATTTATAGCACATAAGAATATTCTATTACTGTAAAGCAAACTATGAGCATGCCAAAACATGTGTCCTTTATCATAGTTACACGTATGACAAAAAAGCGCGTGAAAATCAGTGGTATTCAGTGGGATAAAATGCGCTGACAGTTCATTGCTCATGCCAAATGATTGCACTGAGTGGAGTGGATCACCACTCCAAGATGGCGGCCGCGCATCTCGTCTCTTCAGCGCCAGTGGGCAGTAGCGCTCCTTACGGTAGGAAGTGAGGGGAAACTGAGTGAATAATGACAGGTTATATGATTATTTATTTTAAATTCTTATCCGCGCCACTTTAAAATTAATATTTCGGCATGTATTTCTAAAAAAAAAAAAGAAAATAAATGAATATAATATAAAACGCCAAATTATTTAGGGGGGCTTAAGAATATTTTAAGGGGGCATGAGCCGCCCTAAAATAGGCCTAGTGACTCCCCTGTACCCAATCATGGCACACAACTGTTCCCAATTAGCCTGCACACCTGTGGGATGTTCCATATAAGTGTTTGATGAGCATTCCTCAACTTTATCAGTATTTATTGCCACCTTTCCTAACTTCTTTATCATGTGTTGCTGGCTTCAAATTCTAAAGTTAATGATTATTTGCACACAAAAAAAAATGTTTATCAGTTAGAACATCAAATATGTTGTCTTTGTAGCATATTCAACTGAATATGGGTTGAAAATGATTTGCAAATCATTGTATTCCGTTTATATTTACATCTAACACAATTTCCCAACTCATATGGAAACAGGGTTTGTATATGTGTACCATCTTTACAAGCAAAAAAAAATTACATATGTGAGAAACGTATGTGTAATAAATTACCTGTGTGTGTTGATGGCTGGCCACTTTGAACGCAAAAGTTTTGGGATATTGGACACTCGGATGAAGTGACACAGGAAAGCATCTTAGTCGGTCCTGTGCCATCCTCTTGGACTGCTTTGTCGGGCAGGACGTTCCAGCTCATGTCATCCAACATCCTCCAAACTTGTTCCCCAGATATTTCTCCAGAGCCATGAGTCTGTTGCAGTCTATATGCAGATTCAATGTTGTCATGTGTCTGTGAAGGTGGGTTACACGCTGGGTTAGGTGTGTTGTTGGAGCAGACTCGGGATTCAGTGGACTTGCTGCTTTCAGATTGAGTATTATGGACATGATGTGTCCGATCTGGGGGTGGGTGGGTCATGGAGGGTGTTGTCTGGATGTTTGACAGGTCTTTCTGTGTTTTTTTGTGGTTGGAGCTTTCCTATGAAGAGAATATTAACATTTCACATCAAATATACACAATTATTACAGCTTTTTACTTGATGTCTTCCACATTTTAAACATGAATCCAATTTCCATTTGATAAAGAAAAAATATAACTTCTATTTGCATTCTGTCCTAACCCTGTTCAATATATACAAAATACAAAAAAGATTGCCATGGTGTATGAAACATCAATGTTTTATAGCTAATGTTGAATTTAATCCAACATTTATATTAATTATGTTATGTTGTTAATGTCTGAGTACAGTACATTACATAAAAGTGAGTTTCATCATACTCTAGCAATGAAATCATAGTTGAGCCCACTACTTGGCAGTAACCAGCAAAGGCCGCAAGTGTGATAAACAAAAATATATCAAAATGTTAAGTGCAGAGCCATTTCAATAGAAATTGAATACAGCAAAGCTAGAGTCTTAAAAACTGCAATACCATATGTACCAAAAGCACAGACTGCTCGAGAATTAAGTCAATAGATTATGAAAGTTATGAAAATTAGTCAAGTTTGTATGCTGGATTCTCATACTGACAATGTCACATTTGTAAAATGATATACACTACACTAAACTTGTTGTTTTTAAGTGACAAATCATCACGCTTCAAACACAGAAATGATCCAAGTTCCAAGCACCAGAAATGATATGCAACAGGAAAACTTTTCAAATTAAAAAATGCTGCAATCTAGTGTGTACCAATATGAACTTTAAACTTTATATGAACAGTTATTGTGACAGTTATTATTACTATGAAAGTATTGTTGATTGCGCTCGAAATGTACTGATACACACTAAAATCTTTTAACCAAGTTTTTTATAATTTTTTAGAAATAAAAACACAAAATACTTTCCTTGACAGAAGAAACATTTTACTGACTTAATAACAGCAATAGTATTTGTTATTTAAGTGTTTAAATATGTTTAACTTAATCAATTGTAATTTGAAAAGTTTTTAGAGTGTTTTTTGATGATAAAGGCAAAACAGGTGTTATGAGATATTAGTTGGGTTCCTTTCCTTTTGTAGACATGTCCATCTTATAGATCGATCACTCTGTTAAGAGAACACATCCTTTAAGTTCGATTTACACAGTTGAATAACGTAGTTGCTCAGTCAGCAATGGGTTTATATAATTTTTGATTATGTTGTTTAATAGGAAAATACCTTGATGTCTCTTGTATTCATGTTAGCATTTAGGCTAACTGGCTAGCAAATAACGCACTAGTAGCTTCTCTTGGAAAAAAGCATATCAAAGTGAGTTTTTTTAACTGTGGCAATCAGTTATGGTTTTACAACATTTAAAATGGTAAACAGTATTACTAACCACGGGGAATTTTACAGCGGTTAATCATAATACCGGAAATCGTTCCGCAAATTATACATTGCTAAATTATAAAATCCATTGAAAATGAATTGTAGAATCGGCAGTCCTAGAGTGTTCATTCAGTTGTTTACTTTTGTGGAATAAAAGTAACTGACAGACATGACACAAAACTATAACAATTTCAAATGAGAACTTTCTGGCTTCAAGAGAAACATTAAAATAAATCAAGAACATATATTGTGGTATATGGTTTCCTTTTTGGATCAAGCTGAGTATAAAATATACCAAAATGGGTACACGGATGATACAGTAGAGGATTGGGAGAATGTCATGTGGTCTAATGAAACCCAAATAGAACTTTTTGGTATAAACTCAACTTGTCGTGTTTGGAGGAAGAAGAATACTGAGTTGCATCCCAAGAACACCATAACTACTGTGAAGCATGGGGGTGGAAACATCATGCTCTGGGGCTGTTTTTCCACTTAGAGGACAGGACGATTGATCCGTGTCAAGGAAAGAATGAATGGGGCCATATATCGTGACATTTTGAGCCAAAACCTCCTTCAATCAGTGAGAACTTTGAATGGTTGACCAAATACTTATTTTCCAACATAATTTACGAATAAATTCTTTGAAATTCCTACGATGTGAATTCCTGGAATTTTTTTTTCACATTCTGTCCCTCACAGTTGAAGTGTACCTATCATGAAAATTACAGACCTCTGTCATCATTTTTAGTGGGAGAACTTGCACAATTGGTGGCTGACTAAATACTTTTTTGCCCCACTGTTTGCCCCATATAATTATATGGGGCTGCATGTCAGGTAATGGAACTCGGGACATGGCTGTCATTACATCTTCAATAAATGCGCAACTTTACATTGACATTTGGACAAGTCACTTATTCCAGCAATCAAAAGGATGTTTGAGGATTATGACATCATTGTTCAATATAATTGCATCTTGCGATAGAACAACAACGGTGAAAACATTCATAGGGTTAATGTCATGGCCTGAAAATAGTCCAGATCACAATCCAATTGAAAATCTTTGATAAAAATTAAGGAATATTGTCAATAACAAGACTCCGACCTGCAAATTTGATCTGACAACAGCAATCAGAAAAATATGGAGCAAGACTGAAGAAGAGGACTGTTTTGTCACTTGTTAATAAGTCCATGCCTAGGCATACAGTTCTAAAATTTGGCTGACTGCAGCGAGCCACGTCACCGAGAGATTCAACCATATTCTTTATTTTGGGGCACTTATGTTGCAGTTTTGCACATATTTCCATTATTTTAGTAAATGCGATCATTTATTTAACTGTTTTTTTATTAAAAATGGACTGTTTTTTTTAAAGTTAAACACTTATTTATTGAAACTAAAATAAATGTAAAACTGCATCAATATATAAACATATATTGACCACCACTTCCCGAAGACAGCTGGCACCCCACTCGGCGACGGAAAGTTTCTGTGAGTATGGCTTCCTGCGCTTCGTGCACTTTACTCATGGATAGGTTGGCTTTGCTAGAGAGCCGTGTCCGCCAGTTAGAGCAGTGTAATTTCGTAACTTTAGATGTTGCGGACACATCTGCTAGCGTTAGCTGTAGCGAGCTAACTAGCCCAGCTTGTAGCAGCCCTAATCGGCCTACAAGCTACGGTGTACCGGTTGAGACGCATAATAGATTTAGCCCTTTAGCTAGTCCTACACCCCAGTCTACCGGGCACCACACTCTAGTCATAGGGGACTCCATCCCCCGAAACATAAAGCTTAGCAAACCAGCCACAATTAAGTGTATTCCCGGGGGCAGAGCACCTGACATTGAAGCTAATCTTAGGGAGCTAACTCGCAACAGGTCTAGTAAACACGTACGGCAGGCTAACCGCACCACTAGTTATGCGAATATAGTAATACACGTTGGCTCCAATGACGTTAGGATGAGACAATCAGAGATTACAAAGAGAAACATAGCCAGGGCTTGTAATCTCGCCAGAAAGATGTCCAGGCATCGAGTAATTGTCTCTGGCCCCCTGCCTGGGAGAGGCAATGATGAGAGATATAGCAGATTAGTCTCTCTTAACAGGTGGCTGGATAGCTTCTGCAGACAACAGGGATTTACGTTTATTGATAATTGGCCCTCTTTCTGGGGCAAACCTGGCTTGCTGAGGAGAGACGGCCTTCACCCTAACCAGGAAGGCGCTATCCTCTTGTCTCGGAACATAGACTTCGCATTGAGCCACATTTGACTAACTGCACTAGAGCAAGCCCGGTCACTGGCAATTACAGAGCCTGCTAGCCTGGGTATGGAGTCAGTTAAGTTAGAACTAGCCAGCGCCAGGCTGGATGATCCCTGTACACATAGCAATTTTCGTAGAATAATACACAACTCACAAAATGTTTTTTCTACTGTGTCTATGACTACGTCAGAGTTAGACATGCGTTCTACCGAGGTGGCAAATTATGATGCGTTCAGTTTATCGCAGCGCCAAGTAGACAATCTGAAAATTCCCGTCATATCAATTCCTAGATATGGTCGTAATTATTTTAAGTACACTGCGCATAATAAACGCAACATTATTAATATTGATACTACGGATAATTTTATCAACAACTCCTTAAAACAGCCCACTACCTATAATATGGGCTTTCTAAACATCAGATCTTTGTCTCCCAAAACGTTATTAGTCAATGAGGTCATTAGAGACAACAACCTTAACGTCATCGGTCTTAGCGAAACCTGGCTTAAACCAGACGACTTTTTTGCGATAAATGAGGCATCCCCTCCTAACTATACGAATGCGCATATTGCCCGTCACCTCAAAAGGGGAGGGGGTGTCGCACTAATATACAACGAAAACTTTAACTTTAGTCCTAACTTAAATAATAAATATAAATCGTTTGAGGTGCTTTCTATGAAGTCTGCCACACCTCTGCCTCTGTGCCTGGCCGTTATCTACCGCCCCCCAGGGCCCTATTCGGACTTTATTAGTGAATTCTCAGAGTTTGTTGCTGATCTAGTGACGCACGCCGATAATATAATTATAATGGGGGACTTTAATATCCATATGAATACCCCATTGGACCCACCGTGCGTGGCGCTCCAGACTATAATTGATAGCTGTGGTCTTACACAAATAATAAATGAACCGACGCATCGCAGCGGTAATACGATAGACCTAGTGCTTGTCAGAGGTATCACTGTCTCCAAAGTTATGATACTCCCGTATACTAAAGTAATGTCCGATCATTACCTTATAAAATTCGAAGTTCAGACTCATGTTCGGCAAGCTAATAATAATAATAACTGCTATAGCAGCCGCAACATTAACGCTGCCACAACGACGACTCTTGCGGACCTACTGCCCTCGGTAATGGCACCGTTCCCAAAGTATGTGGGCTCTATTGATAACCTCACTAACAACTTTAACAACGCCCTGCGCGAAACCATTGATAGTATAGCACCGCTGAAGTTAAAAAAGGCTCCAAAAAGGCGTACGCCATGGTTTACTGAAGAAACTAGAGCTCAGAAATTATTATGTAGAAAGCTGGAACGCAAATGGCGCACGACTAAACTTGAGGTGCACCATCAAGCATGGAGTGATAGTTTAATAACTTATAAACGCATGCTTACCTTAGCTAAAACTAATTATTACTCAAATCTCATCCGCATTAATAAAAACGATCCAAAATTTTTGTTTAGTACAGTAGCATCGCTAACCCAACAAGGGACTCCTTCCAGTAGCTCTACCCATTCGGCAAATGACTTTATGAAGTTCTTTAATAAGAAAATTGATCTTATTAGAAAGGAGATCAAAGACAATGCGTCCCAGCTACAATGGGGTTATAGTAACACAGATATGATTGTATATACGGCGGATACTGCAAATATCCAAAATAGTTTCTCTCGTTTTGATGAAATAACATTAGAAGGATTGTTACAACGTGTAAATGGAATAAAACAAACAACATGTTTACTTGACCCACTTCCTGGGAAACTTATCAAGGAGCTTTTTGTATTATTAGGTCCATCAGTGCTAAATATTATAAACTTATCACTTTCCTCGGGCACTGTTCCCGTTGCATTCAAAAAAGCGGTTATTCATCCTCTCCTTAAAAGACCCAACCTCGATCCTGACCTCATGGTAAACTACCGACCGGTGTCTCACCTTCCCTTTATTTCGAAAATCCTCGAAAAAATTGTTGCAGAGCAGCTAAATGAGCACTTAGCGTTTAACAATCTATGTGAAACCTTTCAATCCGGTTTCAGGGCAAATCACTCGACTGAGACAGCCCTCGCAAAACTGACTAATGATCTATTGCTAACGATGGACTCTGATGCGTCATCTATGTTGCTGCTCCTCGATCTTAGCGCTGCTTTCGATACCGTCGATCATAATATTTTATTAGAGCGTATCAAAATACGAATTGGTATGTCAGACTCAGCCCTGTCATGGTTTAACTCTTATCTTACTGATAGGATGCAGTGCGTCTCCTATAACAGTGTGACCTCGGACTATGTTAAGGTAACGTGTGGAGTTCCCCAGGGTTCGGTCCTTGGCCCTGTACTCTTCAGCATCTACATGCTGCCGCTAGGTGACGTCATACGCAAATACGGTATTAGCTTTCACTGTTATGCTGATGACACCCAACTTTACATGCCCCTAAAGCTGACCAACACACCGGACTGTAGTCAGTTGGAAGCGTGTCTTAATGAAATTAAACAATGGATGTCCGCTAACTTTTTGCAACTTAATGCCAAAAAAACGGAAATGCTGATTATCGGTCCTGCTAGACACCGACCTCTATTTAATAATACAACTTTAACATTTGACAACCAAATAATAAAACAAGGTGACTCTGTAAAAAATCTGGGTATTATCTTCGACCCAACTCTCTCCTTTGAGTCACACATTAAAAGCGTTACTAAAACGGCCTTCTTTCATCTCCGTAATATCGCTAAAATTCGCTCCATTTTGTCCACTAAAGACGCCGAGATCATTATCCATGCGTTTGTTACGTCTCGTCTCGATTACTGTAACGTATTATTTTCGGGTCTCCCCATGTCTAGCATTAAAAGATTACAGTTGGTACAAAATGCGGCTGCTAGACTTTTGACAAGAACAAGAAAATTTGATCATATTACGCCTGTACTGGCTCACCTGCACTGGCTTCCTGTGCACTTAAGATGTGACTTTAAGGTTTTACTACTTACGTATAAAATACTACACGGTCTAGCTCCAGCCTATCTTGCCGATTGTATTGTACCGTATGTCCCGGCAAGAAATCTGCGTTCAAAAGACTCCGGCTTATTAGTGATTCCTAGAGCTCAAAAAAAGTCTGCGGGCTATAGAGCGTTTTCCGTTCGGGCTCCAGTACTCTGGAATGCCCTCCCGGTAACAGTTCGAGATGCTACCTCAGTAGAAGCATTTAAGTCTCATCTTAAAACTCATCTGTATACTCTAGCCTTTAAATAGACCTCCTTTTTAGACCAGTTGATCTGCCGCTTCTTTTCTTTCTCCTATGTCCCCCCCTCCCTTGTGGAGGGGGTCCGGTCCGATGACCATGGATGAAGTACTGACTGTCCAGAGTCGAGATCCAGGATGGACCGCTCGTCGGGACCCAGGATGGACCGCTCGCCTGTATCGGTTGGGGACATCTCTACGCTGCTGATCCGCTTGAGATGGTTTCCTGTGGACGGGACTCTCACTGCAGTCTTGGAGCCACTATGGATTGAACTTTCACAGTATCATGTTAGACCCGCTCGACATCCATTGCTTTCGGTCCCCTAGAGGGGGGGGGTTGCCCACATCTGAGGTCCTCTCCAAGGTTTCTCATAGTCAGCATTGTCACTGGCGTCCCACTGAATGTGAATTCTCCCTGCCCACTGGGTGTGAGTTTTCCTTGCCCTTTTGTGGGTTCTTCCGAGGATGTTGTAGTCGTAATGATTTGTGCAGTCCTTTGAGACATTTGTGATTTGGGGCTATATAAATAAACATTGATTGATTGATTGATTGAAATCATAGATGCATCAATGATCACTTTTTAATTGAATCGTAGCTCTTGAATCATAATCAAATCGAGAGGTGTCCAAATATTCCCATCTCTAGTAAGGCTGCACAACAATGTCCAGTGCAGTAGAGCAGAAGTTGTCAAACTTTTTTCACCAAGTTCCACCTCAGAAAAAATTGGCACTTCCAAGTACCACCATAATGACCATCAATAAAATACAGTAACATAGAAGACCTAAGTATTTATTAAAAAACAAGGCAGCGATTTTATTTAATAAGTAAATAAAAAAAAGTTGCCACTGTAACATTACACAGTTTGAACAGTAACACTGTTTGAATACAAAAATATAAAACACCGTACTTGAATCAAGTGATTATTTTGGCGTACCACTAGATCAGGGGTGTCCAAACTTTTTCCACTGAGGGCCGCACACAGAAAAATTAAAGCATGTGGGGGCCATTTTGATATTTTTCATTTTCAAACCATAACAAAATATATGGATTTTTCAAAATTAGTTTTAACCTTTGGGGATCCAGGGGACCATAAAGGGTCTCAGTTATTAAAATGTTAAAAATAAGTCAAATTTTTATTATTATTTATTTAATTTAACGCCAACAGTAAATATTTATATAAACTTTAAAAAAGAAAAGGTTTTATGGCTTTTCTGTCAAAAACATCTTTTTTTTTTAAATAGCAAAACTGAAATATGCAGTATTTAGTAATTAGAGCCCTAAAAGATCAATAATGCAGGACACCATTGATTTGAATTCTTTATCATCTTTGAGTAATCACAGTGAGAAGATAAATAAAATACCATTAAATATATTTGGGATCCAGAAGGGGCCCCACTCAGAAAGTCATACATTTTTATTAGCGTTTTTTTTTTACTTTCAACACTTAAGTTACGAGATCAACTTCAGTTATATCTGTCGATTTTACGTTTTAACTATTATTTTGTTTGTTTTATGTTCATTTGTCAAAGAAAACTTTGTTTTTGTATGGCAACTGCACAAAATATGCAATATTTACCACATAAAACATTTTAAAGTGAAATTTTTCAACTAATTGGAGCTTTGAAAATAATTCATTATAACATGGATTTTTTTGTCATTATTTTTGTTTTGAGCAATGGCAAAAAAAATTAAAATGATTGATTGAAACTCGTAATTAGTAGATTGCACAGTACAGTACATATTCCGTACAGCTGACCGCTAAATGGTAAAACCCGAATAAGTTTTTCAACTTGTTTAAGTCGGTCCAGGTTAATCAATTCATAATAAAGATGGTTTTTAAATGGTAAAATAAAGACGAAAAAAAAAAAAAAACGGATTGCATGGCAGGTTTGTGTCAACATTGCAACTTTTTCTCGTTAGATTTCACCTCATTTCTGATATTTTTAATGTCCTTTTTTATTTTTGCAATTGCATTTCCAGAATGTGCGGGGGGGTCGGTAAACAATTAGCTGCGGGCCGCATATGGCCCCCGGGCCGCGCTTTGGACATCCCCTGCACGAGATGGCCCCAGTGTGATTTAAATGTAGATTCATTTTTCTGCTTTCTTTTGTATCTCTAGTTAACATTACATAGACAGTGTGGCAAAAAAGTATTTAGTCAGCCACTGATTGTGCAAGTTCTCCCACTTAAAATGATGACAGAGGTCTGTAATTTTTTATCATAAGTACACTTCAAGTGTGAGAGACAGAATGTGGATAAAATAATCCAGGAATTCACATTGTAGGAATTTTAAAGAATTTATTTGCAAATTATGGTGGAAAATAAGTATTTGGTCAACCATTCAAAGCTCTCACTGATGGAAGGAGGTTTCTGCTCAAAATCTCACGATACATGGCCCAATTCATTCTTTCCTTAACACAGATCAATCGTCCTGTCCCCCTAACAGAGAAACAGCCCCAAACCATGATGCTTCCACCCCCATGCTTCACAGTAGGTTTGGTGTTCATGGGATGCAACTCAGTATTCTTCTTCCTCCAAACACGACGAGTTGAGTTTATACCAAAATGGATACATGGATGATACAGCAGAGGATTGGGAGAATGTCATGTGGTCATATGAAACCAAAATAGAACTTTTTGGTATAAACTCAACTCGACGTGTTTGGAGGAAGAAGAATACTGAGTTGCATCCCAAGAACACCACACCTACTGTGAAGCATGGGGGTGGAAACATCATGCTTTGGAGCTGTTTTTCTGCTAAGGGGACAGGACGATTGATCCGTGTTAAGAAAAGAATGAATGGGGCCATGTAGCGTGAGCTTTTGAGCCAAAACCTCCTTCCATCAGTGAGAGCTTTGAATGGTTGACCAGATACTTATTTTCCAACATAATTTACAAATAAATTATTTGAAATTCCTACAATGTGAATTCCTGGATTTTCTTTTCACATTCTGTCTCTCACAGTTGAAGTGTACCTATGATGAAAATTACAGACCTGTGTCATCATTTTAAGTGGGAGAACTTGCACAATCGGTGGCTGGGACTAAATACTTTTTTGCCCCACTGTATGTATTGTTGCATTTGAACAACTGTATTGTTGATAATAGAGCTAAGTTATTGGTATAATTCATTATCAATAGCGCTATTTCAATTGGTATTTGTATTGCTCTATTTGTAGTGTAATAATGCTCATTGTCATTTCTGTATTTTTTATTTCACTAACTGCTTCTTTGCTTTCATTTTTACCATCATATTTGTACATATCATATTTGCTGATTTTGTTTTCGTTGTTATTGTTGTATTTGCCGTTGGTTGTTTTTGTCTCTTTGTCTTATCCCCCTTTTGTCCCCACAATTTTTCTCCCTGTCTTCCTTTTTTTCTCTCTCTATCCTCTCCTGCTCCAACCCAGCTGCACCAAATGATAATACATTTACTAAAGTCAAATACAAATAAGGCAACAAGAGAAGTACCCCACACTTCTCTCTTTTAAAGTAAATTTGGACTACATCAACAATATGATTTGCCTGAGAAGCTGGACAGGAAAAAAAATAAAGAATAAAAAAACAAATGTACATTGAAATCATTATAGGTCCTTTTAAAGTACCAGTATCATATATATATACATATATATATTAGGGGTGTTGGAAAAAATCGATTACAATACGAATCGAATACGTTGTGCGATTCAAAAATCGATAATTTTTTTAAATCGATTTAAAAAAATAAATACAATTATTTGTATTATTATTATTTTTTTAATCAATCCAAAAAACCACTACACAGCAATGCCATAACAATGCAATCCAATTCCAAAACCAAACCTGACCCAGCAACACTCAGAACTGCAATAAAGAAACAAACACGACACAGAACAAGCCAAAAGTAGTGAAACAAAAATGAATATTATCAACAACAGTATCAATATTAGTTATAATTTCAGCATAGCAGTGATTAAAAATCCCTCAACATTATCATTGGACATTTATAAAAAAAAAAAAAAAAAAAAAAGAACAATAGTGTCACAGTGGCTTACACTTGCATCGCATCTCATAAGCTTAACACACTGTGTCCAATGTTTTCACAAAGATAAAATAAGTCATATTTTTGGTTCGTTTAATAGTTAAAACAAATTTTCATTAATGCAATCAGTTGATAAAACATTGTCCTTTACAATTATAAAGGTTTTTTTTAAAAAAATCTACTACTCTGCTAGCATGTCAGCAGACTGGGGTAGATCCTGCTGTAATCCTATGTATTGAATGAATACAGAATCGTTTTGAATCGGAAAAATATCGTTTTTGAATCGAGAATTGAATCGAGAATTGAATCAAATCGAAAAAAATCGATATATTATCAAATCTTGACCCAAGAATCGATATTGAATCGAATCCTGGGACACCTAAAGATTCACAGCCCTAATATATATATATATATATATATATATATATATATATATATATATATATATATATATATATATATATATATATATATATATATATATATATACATATACACACATATACATATATATATACACATATATATATACATATATATATATACATATATATATATACATATATATATATACATATATATATATACATATATATATATATACATATATATATATATATATATATATACATATATATATACATATATATATATATATATATATATATATATACATATATATATACATATATATATATATACATATATATATATATATATATATATATATATACATATATATACATATATATATATACATATATATATATATACATATATATATATATATATACATATATATATATATATATACATATATATATATATATATATATATATATATATATATATACATATATATATATACATATATATATATATATACATATATATATATACATATATATATATATATATATATACATATATATATATATATATACATATATATATATACATATATATATATATATACATATATACATATATATATATATATATATATATATATATATATATATATACATATATATATATACATATATATATATATATACATATATACATATATATATATATATATATATATATATATATATATATATATATATATACATATATATATATATATATATATATATATATATATATATATATATATATATATATATAAAATCAAAATAGTATCAATCTCACAGAGATTTAGGAGCCATTTTGAGAGATAATGAGCAAGCCAGTCACGTAATCCGTGACGTAGAGGTTGGAATCAAACATACTTACAAAAGAAGCAAATCATGCAGACTTGTGAGAGCCGTTTACTCTGGGAAAAATGATGATCCAAAACATTATATTTTTTAGCCTGAAAATAACAAGGATGAGCTAGCTACACGTTTTAGAATCTGTGTGCTAAACAGATTCAGTTTTGGTGAAACACTAAGCATTATGTAGCAATATTACTAAGTGCTTAACAAGATACACACACTAAGAACATAATAAAATATGGTAATCACTTGCTGTACAATGTCTGCTCTCACTGTGATGACGACAAATAGGAAGCCCATATCATCCCGTTTGGATGAATAATTAATCTTAATCCATAGAAAGGGTTATAAGGAAAACTGTGGCATCAGCAGGACATCGGCAGCTCAATGCTGCAGCACAAATTTCTTCTTCACAGTTTTGCGACAGTTGGTTTTTATATACAGTACGTTGTATTACTGCCATTTTAATCCACGATGTAAATTTTAACTCTTCCATATGGAGTCTACTGACAGACAAGCTACAACTAAAGTATACGTTACGTTTTACAAACCCCGTTTCCATATGAGTTGAGAAATTGTGTTAGATGTAAATATAAACAGAATACAATAATTTGCAAATCCTTTTCAACCCATTTTCAGTTGAATATGCTACAAAGACAAAATATTTGATGTTCAAACTCATAAACTTGATTTTATTTTTGCAAATAATAAATTACTTAGAACTTCATGGCTGCAAGACGTGCCAAAGTAGTTGGGAAAGGGCATGTTCACCACTGTGTTACATCACCTTTTCTTATAACAACACTCAATAAACGTTTAAGAACTAAGGAAACTAGATGTTGAAGCTTTGAAAGTGGAATTATTTCCCATTCTTGTTTTATGTAGAGCTTCAGTCGTTCAACAGTCCGGGGTCTCCGCTGTCGTATTTTACGCTTAATAATGCACCACATTTTAACGGAATACAATGATTTGCAAATCCTTTTCAACCCTTATTCAGTTGAATACGCTACAAAGAAGAGATATTTGATGTTCAAACTCATAAACTTTATTTTTTTTTGCAAATAGTAAATAACTTAGAATTTCATGGCTGCAACACGTGCCAAAGTAGTTGGGAAAGGGCATGTTCACCACTGTGTTACATCACCTTTTCTTTTAACAACACTCAAACATTTGGGAACTAAGGAAACTAATTGTTAAAGCTTTGAAAGTGGAATTCTTTCCTATTCTTGTTTTATCTTCGCTGTCGTATTTTAAGCTTCATAATGCGCCACACATTTTCGATGGGAGACAGGTCTGGACTGCAGGCGGGCCAAGAAAGTACCGTTTGTCTTGCTGAAATAAGCAAGGGCGTCCATGAAAAAGACGGCACTTAAATGGCCGCATATGTTGTTCCAAAACCTGTATCTACCGTTCAGCATTAATGGTGCCTTCAAAGATGTGTAAGTTACCTATGCCTCGGGCACTAATGCACCCCCATACCATCACAGATGCTGGCTTTTGAACTTTGCACCGATAACAGTCTGGATGGTTCGCTTCCCCTTTGGCGAAACGATGTCGAATATTTCCATTAACAATTTGAAATGTGGACTCGTCAGTCCAGAGAACACTTTTCCACTTTGCATCAGTCCATCTTAGATGATCTGGGCCCAGAGAAGCCGGTGGCGTTTCTGGATGTTGTTGATAAATGGCTTTCACTTTGCATAGTAGAGCTTTAACTTGCACTTACAGATGTAGCGACAAACTGTATTTAGTGACAGTGGTTTTCTGAAGTGTTCCTGAGCCCCTGTGGTGATATCCTTTAGAGATTGATGTCTGTTTTTGATACAGTGCCGTCTGAGGGATCGAAAGTCACAGTCATTCAATGTTGGTTTCCGGCCATGCCGCTTACGTGGAGTGATAACTCCAGATTCTCTGAACCTTTTGATGATATTATGGACCGTAGATGTGGAAATCCCTACGGTCCATAATATCCCTTGCAATTAAACTTTGAGAAACGTTGTTCTTAAACTGTTTGACTATTTGCTCACATAGTTGTGGACAGAGGAGTGTACCGCGCCCCATCCTTTCTTGTGAAAGACTGGGTATAAAAACATCTTCCCAAAAAAATGCTCAATCATGGCACCCACCTGTTCCCAATTAGCATGCACACCTGTGGGATGTTCCAAATAGGTGTTTGATGAGCATTCCTCAACTTTATCAGTATTTATTGCCACCTTTCCCAACTTCTTTGTCACGTGCTGCTGGCATCAAATTCTAAAAGTTAATGATTTGCAAAAAAAAAATGTTAATCAGTTTGAAAATCAACTATATTGTCTTGTAGCATATTCAACTGAATATGGGTGGAAAAGGATATGCAAATCATTGTATTCCATTTATATTTACATCAAACACAATTTCCCAACTCATATGGAAACGGGATTTGTACTATAAATGGCGACAGCGTAACATGCATGTTCATGTAAGATGTAAGAAGATGTAAGAAAAAAAAGCTACTTTGTGACTTAATGATTTTTTGGTATGGATGTTAGTGTTTTTTTTTATTGTTTCATTTTATTTTTCTCTATACATATTAGTGCACAATGCGCAGTATGTAGTATTTGTTTTATTTGTTTTGTTTTTCATTACGTTTTACTTCTGTTACCATACGTAAAAACCTGCACTGCTACAATGGAATTTCCCAATTGTGGGACAAAAAAGGTCTATTCTATCCTATCCTATCCAACTCCGGGCTACAATGGCGAACTCATGCAAAGCTTTTTGGGTGAACCTCTAAATATCTGCTGACATCACATGTTGGAAAACTTCACAAAAACAACTCTGGGCAAATCGGAGACTGCTTGTTTGGAACAATTTCGGAAGAAGGCAAGAGACCGTATTTTCCAGACCATAGGGCGCACCGAAATATAAGGCGCACTACCGATAAATGGTGTATTTGTTTTAATTTGTTTTCATATATTATTACTATATGCCCTGTGGCAATTCAAGGAAATACGGTATTTACCATTGTATGTTTAATGCGCATACAATTATTCAATCGATGCGGCTTCATTGCTTAACAGAGACGTAGTAAAACATTTTGATATATTTTTGAGCGCTGTGTGTAATGTTCTATATTTTCAATGGAACATTTAAAATGTTTGTGTTATTTACTTGAGACATATTGCATGTGTTGGCCCTGCGATAAGGTAGCGACTTATCCAGGGTGTACCCCGCCTTCCGCCCGATTGTAGCTGAGATAGGCACCAGCGCCAGCCGCTACCCCAAAGGGAATAAGCGGTAGAAAATGGATGGATGGATGGATATTGTTAGGCACACAGGATTATAGAGTGCATTATTTGGGTCATATTATATTTTTTTATTTTCTAAATTGAAAACACTTCCTTGTGATTAACATAACATGTAAGGATGGTTCTTTGGTCAAAATGTTTCATAGATTATATTTTACAGATCATCTTCAAGCCGCTTTCTGACAGTCGCTTCCAGATGTGCTGTTTTGTGGGCGGTCTTATTTACGTGGCTCACTGTCTGCAGTGTCTTCACCCCGTCATTTTTGTTGTAGCGGTGTAGCGTGCAAGTATGGGAGAGGAAGAAGTGTCAAAAGATGGAGTTCACTGTTTTAACGACATTCAGGACTTTACTTAAGTTAATAACGGAGCAGCGTCTCCTCATCCGGAAACAACAATGCCGGTGTCCTGTGAAAAACCGTCCGACCGGAACTCTGTAATAACTAAAATTCCTTGGGTGAATAATATAAACTCACTACACCGGTATGTTTTAGCACTTTCACGGCGAATTTACTGACAGATCTAAGTAAGAACTTTACAGTACTGTATATTAGAAATGGAAACAACGGAGGATGAATGTCCCACAACAAGAAGATAGAGAAAAAGAAGGAGCTTATCGATTACGGTGTAGTCACAGAGTTCAAAGGCGGACGCGGGAAATTTTTCAGGATTTATGCAGATCCCAAATACAGATCAGCAGGTACCAGAAGGTAAGAAAAGTTGCTTTTGCATATTATTGCACACACATTATACGCACACCATAAAAATACTCGTATGTTGACCCACATCAAGCGGTGCAGCTTCATAGGTTACCCCAAAGTTGTAATAAAACATTTTGATAGATTTTTGAGCGCAGTGTGTAATGTTCTATATTTTCAATGGAACATATTAATTGTTGGTGTTGTTTACTTGAGTCATATTTCCATCATCGTGCAGCCTAAATGCGTCTCTTATGTTTGACTGCCATCTACTGGTCACACTTATCATTACACCATGTACCAAATAAAATTGGTTCGTGGTCGGTAAGGGAAACCAGAACTAGTCCGTACATTACGCGCACCGCGTTATAAGGCACACTGTGAGTTTTGAGAAAAAAAACATTTTAAGTGCTCCTTAGAGTCCGTAAAATACGATAGTTTTATAAATATCTCCACCTTGCTTCCATTGTTTGATTTTCAAATTTGAGACTTATCCATCCATCCATTTTCTACCGCGTGTCCCGTTGGGGGTGGCTGGGGGTGCTGGAACCTATCTCAGCTGCATTCGGGCGGAAGGCGAGGTACACCTTGGACAAGTGTCCACATCATCACAGGGCCAACAGACAACATTCACACACTAGGGCCAATTTAGTGTTGCGTATCAACCTATAATTTTACACTTATGCAAGTCCCAAATACACAGAAACAGGTACCAAAAGATAAGGAAAGTTGGTTTTGCATAACAGGACCTCTTTAAAAAACAGACAAAGAAGATGAAAAAAAAGAAATAGATGACAAATACCTTACATTTCAAGACAAACGGATAAACAAATTAGCCTGTGTGGAGAGAGCAGGTTCTGCCGTGTATAATATGCAATAACAACATGTAATATGTAAATGAAACTGTTAAATGTGAAGCTGCACTTCGACATATTGCATTTAACATAGGAATTATTTGACTAAGTATTATTTGGCATCAGTATAACCCATTTATTATGACAAATAATTTCAGCCTCATTATTATAATCCTATTGTATTCCAAAATTGTTTTTATTCAGTGTTAAAAGATATCATGTGGTCCTCAACGGAAACACTTTTTTAAAATATTTGGGTTTTATGGTTCTCTTAGCGATTAAGGTTCGCCGACACCTGGACTAAGAGCTGCAATTTCCATGAAGCGTTCAGTACCTCGAAGTAAACATATTACTTGGTTCTTACCAGAGACAAGGATGCCAATGACAACACTGTCTGGTCTTCTTGCGTGGACACGACCTCCCATGATTGTCTTTTTGTCTTTCTCATGCTCCTCCTCAGCTTCACCTGCAGAGTAGAAAATCAAAGAGGAGTCCCACAAATATTTAGACGTCTGACGCCTGACATGTTTGTGATACTTCTCTTAACACAAATAATGTTACCATTCACTTAATTTTTAACAGCTCATGTTAAAGTGAGCTGGAGCTTATACAAACTAACGGTGGTGAACTAAGTAAAGCGGTGGCGAACATAGCCTTGCCAAACGACAGAGGAGTGTCTCAAAGATGTGTTTTCTCAGCCCTTATGGAAGTGATAAAGGTTGGGTTTCACACTTCTTGAGGTTTTCTGCACGCTATGGTAGTGTTCACTCCTTGGGCTTGTGGTGGCAGATCTCTGCTCTTACTTGTGCGGCAATTACTTTTATAATCGCTTGTATTTAACAAATGAATAAAAGGCATGTAACAAAATACATTTCTTTCGCTTTTAATGTGTGTTTTATATTCACTCAATTTAGTAAAAAAGTGACTTAAGTGCAATACAGATCATTTCTGCTACTTCTTACTCTGACAAAAAACAGCCGTGTATGAGTGCTTTGAAGCATGTTTTGCCACAGCTACAAGCCCCGTTTCCATATGCGTTGTGAAATTGTGTTAGATGTAAATATAAACGGAATACAATGATTTGCAAATACTTTTTAACCCATATTCAATTAAATGCACTACAAAGACAAGAAATTTGATTTTCGAACTATTTTTTTTGCAAATAATAATTAAATTAGAATTTCATGGCTGCAACACATGCCAAAGTAGTTGGGAAAGGGCACGTTCACGACTGTGTTCCATCACCTTTTATTTTAACAACACTCAATAAATGTTTGGGCACTGAGGAGACAGATTTTTTAAGCTTTTCAGGTGGTATTATTTCCCATTCTTGCTTGATGTATAGCTTAAAGGACTAGTGAAACCCACTTCTACCGACCACGCAGTCTGATAGTTTATATATATATCAATGATGAAATATTAACATTGCAACACGTGCCATTACGGCCAATTTAGTTTACTAAATTACAATTTTAAATTTCCCGCGGTGTCGTGTTGAAAACATCGCGGTATGATGTCGTGTGCGTTTGACGTCTCGGGTTGTAGCGGACATTATTTTCCAGCCCGATCCAAGCTATAAGTAGTCTGCTTTAATCACATAATTACACAGTATTCTGGACATATTTGTGACTGAATCTTTTGCAATTTGTTCAATTAATAATGGAGAAGTCAAAGTAGAAAGATGGAGGTGGGAAGTTTTTAGCTTTTAATCACAACAACACAGCCGGTGTTTCCTTGATTAAAATTCCTGAAAGTGAAGCTTTACTATGGAACAGAGCGGTCAAGTGAACATGCATCCCGACCACATGTCAACCGGCAGTTTTCGGTGAGAAAATGGTGGTAATAAGTCGGCTCTTACCGGAGACATCAGCAGAGATTCCGTCCTGCTGCAGCTGCGTGACATCCCTCAGAAACACTGGGTCAACACACCCATGGCCACATCCCTCAAACTTTCAGGTACTATTTAATCTCACTAAAACACTAGCAACACAATAGGTAGATAAGGGATTTTCCAGAATTATCCTAATAAATGTGTTTAATAACATCTGAATCGCTCCCACTGCAATCGCCTTTTTTGTCTTTCTATTCCTTCACTCTGAATGTCCTCATCCAAAAATCTTTCATCCTCGCTCAAATCAATGGGGAAATTGTCGATTTCTCGGTCCGTATAGCTCTTGCTGCTGGAGGCTATGATTATAAACAATGTGAGGAGCCCTACAACCTGTGACGTCACGCGCACATCGTCTGCTACTTCCGGTAAAGGCAAGGCTTTTTTATTAGCGACCAAATGTTGCTAACTTTATCGTCGATGTTCTCTACTAAATCCTTTCAGTAAAAATAAGACAATATCGGAAAATGATCAAGTATGACACATAGAATTGACCTGTTAGCCCCGTTTGAATAAGAAAATCTCATTTCAGTATGCCTTTAAGTTGTTCAACAGTCCGAGGTGTCTGTTGTCGTATTTTAGGCTTCAAAATTTTCAATGGGAGACAGGTCTGGACTACAGGTAGGCCAGTCTAGTACCCGCTCACTTTTACTATGAAGCCACGCTGTTGTAACACGTGGTGTGGCATTATCTTGCTGAAATAAGCAGGGGTGTCCATGATAACGTTGCTTGAATGGCAGTATATGTTGCTCCAAAACCTGTATGTACCTTTCAGCATTAATGGTGCCTTCGCAGATGTGTAAGTTACCCATGCCTTGGACACTAATGCACCGCCATACAAACACAGATGCTGGCTTTTGAACTTTGCGCCTATACCAATCCGGATGGTTCTTTTCCTTTTTGTTTCCGAGGAGACACATGTCCACAGTTTCCAAAAACCATTTGAAATGTGGACACTTCAAACCACAGAACACTTTTCCACTATGCATCAGTCCATCTTAGATGATCTCTGGCCCAGAGAAGCCGGCGGCGTTTCTGGATGTTGTTGATAAATGGCTTTTGCTTTGCATAGCAGAGCTTTAACTTGTACTTACAGATGTAGTAATTAACTGTATTTAGTAAAAGTGGTTTTCTGAAGTGTTCCTGAGCCCATCCATCCATCCATCTTATTCGGCTTATCCAAGGTCGGGTCGCGGGGGCAGCAGCCTAAGCAGTGAAGCCCAGACTTCCCTCTCTCCAGCCACTTCGTCTAGCTCTTCCCGGGGGATCCCGAGGCGTTCACAGGCCAGCCGGTAGACATAGTCTCACCAACGTGTTCTGGGTCATCCCCGTGGCCTCCTACCGGTTGGACCTCCCTAGGGAGGCGTTCGGATGGCATCCTGACCAGATGCCCGAACCACCTCATCTGGCTCCTCTCGATGTGGAGGAGCAGCGGCTTTAATTTGAGTTCCTCCCGGATGGCAGAGCTTCTCACCCTATCTCTAAGGGAGAGCACCGCCACACGGCGGAGGAAACTCATTTCGGCCGCTTGTACCCGTGATCTTAACCTTTCGGTCATGACCCAAAGCTCATGACCATAGGTGAGGATGGGAACGTAGATCGACCGGTAAATTGAGAGCTTTGCCTTCCGGCTCAGATCTTTCTTCACCACAACGGATCGGTACAACGTCCGCATTACTGAAGATGCCACACTGATCCGCCTGTCGATCACACGATCCACTCTTCCCTCACTCGTGAACAAGACTCCTAGGTACTTGAACCCCTCCACTTGGGGCAGGGTCTCCTCCCCGACCCGGAGATGGCATTCCACCCTTTTCCGGGCGAAAACCATGGACTTGGAGGTGCTGATTCTCATTCCGGTCGCTTCACACTCGGCTGCGAACCGATCCAGTGAGAGCTGAAGATTCTGACCAGAGGACCACATCATCTGCAAAAAGCAGAGACCTAATCCCACGGCCAGCAAATCGGAACCTCTCAAAGCCTTGACTGCGCCTAGAAAAGTTGTCCATAAAAGTTATGAACAGAATCGGTGACAAAGGACAGCCTTGGCAGAGTCCTACCTTCACTGGAAATGTGTTCGACTTACTGCCGGCAATACGGACCAAGCTCTGGCATGATCGTACAGTGAGCGGACCGCTACAATAAGACAGTTCAATACCCCATACTCTGAGCACTCCCCAAAGGACTTCTAGAGGAACACGGTCGAATGCCTTCTCCAAGTCCACAAAGCACATGTAGACTGGTTGGGCAAACTCTCATGCAACCTCAAGAACCCTGCCTATAGTATAGAGCTGGTCCACAGTTCCACGACCAGGACGAAAACCACACTGTTCCTCCTGAATCCAAAGTTCGACTATCCGGCGTAGCCTCCTCTCCAGTACACCTGAATAAACCTTACCGGGAAGGTTGAGAAGTGTGATCCCACGATAGTTGGAACTCACCCTCCGGTCCTCCTTCTTAAAGAGAGGAACCACCACCCCGGTCTGCCAATCCAGAGGTACCGCCCCCGATGTCTACGCGATGCTGCAGAGTGTTGTCAACCAAGACAGCCCCACAGCATCCAGAGCCTTAAGGAACTCTGGGCGGATCGCATCCACCCCTGGGGCCTTGCCACCGAGGAGCTTTTTAACTACCTCAGCAACCTTCGCTCCAGAAAAAGGAGAGTTCACCACAGATTCCCCAGGCACTGCTTCCTCATAGGAAGACGTGTTGGTGGGATTGAGGAGGTCTTCGAAATATTCCTTCCACCTATCCACAACATCCGCATTTGAGGTCAGCAGAACACCATCCGCACCATACACAGTGTTGATAGTGCACTGCTTCCCCTTCCTTAGGCGGCGGATGGTGGACCAGAATCGCTTCGAAGCCGAATGTTTTACACCCCCGCACACCCAAACCCGCCCACCTTACCGACGCACGGGGTGGCGGGGTTTGCTGCTAGCGGGGTGTATAAAATAGTCAGGAAGTCTCATGAATACAAAGGATTATGGGTATTTGTTGTGTTGCGTTTATGTTGTGTTACTGTGAGGATGTTCTCCCGAAATGTGTTTGTTGTTCTTAATTGGTGTGGCTTCACAGCGTGGCGCATATTACTAAGAGTGTTAAAATTGTTTATATCACAACAATTAGTGTACTCTGTGTCACCCAGTATGCCTTGCAGTCGTGTGCATGTTGCCGCGGAAGCCACACACAACATGATGCTGGTCTGACAAGCAGATTGTACATGTTGTAGTAGGCGACAAAGCAAATGGCTTCATAGCACGCCCTAACACTTATTATCTGGGTGACTACCGGCGGTCATTCAGGATAATAATAGCGTTTATTATTGTCTTCTTCGCTTTATGACACGGGTCTTAAATGGCACTTTGAATGGCAAAGGATACCGATCACAGAACCATGCATATCAAATATTTCCGGATGGTTCAACCGCCACCCGCCCAAATCTAATTAAAATCTATTTGTTCGTCATGTCAACCGCCCGACCCGCGGTTTGTCCGCGGACTCCGGAGTCCTATGAGCCAAAGTAACTCGATAGGACTCCTTCTTCTGCTTGACGGCATCCCTTACCGCTGGTGTCCACCAACGGGTTTTAGGATTACCGCCCCGACAGGTACCAACTCCCTTGCGGCCACAGCCCCAATCATCCGCCTCGAAAATAAAGGTGCGGAACATGGTCCACTCGGACTCAATGTCACCCACCTCCCTCGTGACATGTTCAAAGTTCTTCCGGAGTGGCCAGACGTTCCCAACAGACCCTCACAATGCGTTTGGGCCTGCCAGGTCTGTCCGGCATCCTCCCCCACCATCGCAGCCAACTCACCACCAGGTGGTGATCGGTTGAAAGCTTTGTCTCTCTCTTCACCCAAGTGTCCAAAACATGAGGCCGCAAATCCGATGACACGACTACAATGTCGATCATGGAACTGCGGCCTTGGGTGTCCTGGTGCCAAGTGTACATATGGACACCCTCATGTTTGAACATTGTATTTGTTTTTGACAAACTGTGACGAGCACAAAAGTCCAATAACAAACCACCACACGGGTTCAGATCCGGGCGGCCTTTCTTCCCAATCACGCCTCTCCAGGTTTCACTATCATTGCCAACATGAGCTTTGAAGTCCCCCAGTAGGACAAGGGAATCACCCGGGTGTGCACTTTCTTTCCTAGAGTGTACCCAAAAAGGGTGGGTACTCTGAACTGCTGTTGGTGCATAAGCACAAACAACATTCAGGACCCGTCCCCCCAACCGAAGGCGGAGGGGGGCTACCCTTTCGTCCACCGGGTTGAACTCCAACGTGCAGGCTTCGAGCCGGGGGGGGGGAAAGTATTGCCACACCAGCCCGTCGCCTCTCACTGCCAGCAACGCCAGAGTGGAAGAGAGTCCAGCCCCTCTCGAGAGAAGTGGTTCCAGAGCCCTTGCTTTGAGTCGAAGTGAGTCCGACTATATCCAGCCGGAACTTCTCCACTAAGCGCACTAGCTCAGGATCCTTCCCCCCAGTGAGGTGACGTTCCACTTCCCAAAAGCTAGCTTCTGTAGCCGAGGATCGGACCGCCAAGTGCCCTGCCTTCAGCTGCCGCCCAGCTCACATCGCACCCAACGTCTATGGCCCCTGCTATGAGTGGTGAGCCCATGTTTTGAAATACTTTAGAGATTGATGTCAGTTTTTGATACAGTGCCGTCTGAAGGATCAAAGGTTACGGTAATTCAATGTTGGTTTCCGGCCAAGCCGCTTACGTGGAGTGATTTCTCCAGATTCTCTGAACCTTTTTATGATATTATGGACCGTAGATGTTAAAATCCCTAAATTTCTTGCAATTGCACATTGAGAAACGTTCTTAAACTGTTTGGCTTTTTGCTCACGCAGTTGTGGAAAAAGGGGTGCACCTCGCTCCATCCTTTCTTGTGAAAGACTGAACATTTTTTGGGAAGCTGTTTTAATACCCAATCATGGCACCCACCTGTTCCCAATTAGCCTGCACACATGTGGGATGTTCCAAATAAGGGTTTGATGAGCTTTCCTCAACTTTATCAGTATTTAGGGACGGCGTGGCGCAGTGGGAGAGTGGCCGTGCCCAACCCGAGGGGCCCTGGTTCAAATCCCACCTAGTACCAACCTCGTCACGACCGTTGTGTCCTGAGCAAGACACTTCACCCTTGCTCCTGATGGGTGCTGGTTGGCGCCTTGCATGGCAGCTCCCTCCATCAGTGTGTGAATGTGTGTGTGAATGGGTAAATGTGGAAGTAGTGTCAAAGCGCTTTGAGTACCTTGAAGGTAGAAAAGCGCTATACAAGTACAACCCATTTATTTATTGCCACCTTTCCCAACTTCTTTGTCACGTGTTGCTGGCATCAAATTCTAAAGTTAATGACTATTTGCTAAGAAAAAAAAGTTTATCAGTTTGAACATCAAATATGTTGTCTTTGTAGCATATTCAACTGAATATGGGTTGAAAAGGATTTGCAAATCATTTATATGATTTATATTTACATCTAACACAATTTTCCAACTCATATGGAAACAGGGTTTGTACATTATAATTTATGAGCCAGAAGCACTAAATTCACATTTGTGACCGGTTTACACGATTAAAATTACATACATGGAAACACTGTCATTTTTTTTTGCAACCCAGCAGACGTTCTATTCACCATCGATGCGTCTAGCCGTGGAAAAAATGTTGTCTAGTATTCAGTACTGACAAAAGCAGGTATTGAAGTATTTCTTGCATGTTTGTGTCAATACTTTTAACCACCCTACAATGACACAAGCGTAGGACCAGTGTGGAAAATTCAGTTGAAATACGCTAAAAATATGACATCCGTAGAAAGCTACTGAATTTTCCAGAAAGTTCTCACTCAAAATGTCCCTAACATCTGGGCATATACAACACGTATCTACTGATTGGTACCGTATTAGGTACTTTTATAGGTTTTGACGGAATTACGTCGGTATATTCTATACTGATTCACATAAAATTAAACAGTACTAGGGATGATGTTAAAAACCTGTTCTCCCGGTTGTTCGATGAGAAAAGAACAATTCAAATGGACTCAAATCCCTTTTTGAGAACCGGTTCCCGTTATCGAGGCCACCATAGTAAAGAAAAAGAGTTGGTTCTTTATTCAAATCCCTGGGAACGAATCCCGTCTCACAGCAAATGCCCTGTGGGACATCACAGGAAATTACGTAGCTCAGTCATTAGGCAGCAGATACAGAAAGCAGCAAAAATAATGGACCGGAAAAAATGCCTCAAGGCATGGGTTCACTTAAAAAAAAAATACGACAAGGAAACGGCTATCTGCAATTATTGCCAGGCTTCGCTCTGATGTAAAGGGGAAGCACAACAAACATGTTGAAACATATTCAGGTCGCAAATAACCTGAACGTTCGAGAACTGTGGCGTGTCTTCGACATGTGGAGAGGCATTGACAGAGATGACGAAGCACGCCCCTCTTCGTCTGCTTCAACCTGCAGCCCCAGTTCCAGTGATAGTGCCTGTGAGTAATTAACGTTAACTGTTGCCGGTTAATTTCCATATTTGCTCACTTGTAGCCTTTAGGCTAAAATAACGTTACCTTTTATGTCAACCAGGACTGCAGTAATGATAGCTAGACTTATGTTACCTAAACATAGTCAGTGGCTAACGGTAACGTTAACCTTAGCCTTTCTGTACGTGTCTGATAACGTTAACAGTACCTTGTAGCCTACACCACTACAGAGTTTGCAGGTCTGTCTTATAAACTAGTGCTTTCTTTCTTTAGTTTATTTTGTACATGAACACACTTACAGCATTAAACATCACAGTTTCAAATCATTTTACTTTACATCATGTCCGAAAAGGAGTAGGAATAAGTAAAGCTTATATAATCCTACCCCTTTCCCACTTCAGAGCGTTTACAAATATATAATTTAGTGACCTTTTTAAAATAAAATAACATCTGTGAATTAGTATATACAACAGTTTTGTAATATGTAATTAATTAATTCAGTCATTAATATACTGAGATGAAGAATATCTTATTTTCAATAGGGTTGAAAGTATTTCTCATAATTCTTTGTACTTCGTAAGCACTATTAATTTGAACAACCTCTTAAAGTGGATCATAGCACTACAATGTTTAACTTCATTACTTAATCCATTCCATCATTTAATTCCACATATTAATGCTAAAGACTTTAACAGACACCCTAGTCTTCACATTCAGCTAATTTCCCCCCTAATTCTAAGCTGTGTCAGTCCCTCATTTTCCCTCCAGGACAAGGATGTGCAGTCATTCCTGGAGGAGGCCACACTGATGGACCCCAGAAGGATGTTCCAATAGCAGCAGAAGTACACTTTTTAGAGAGCTGTATTATTTTCAGTTTTGTGCCTAAGGGACTGATTTTACTTAACACTATATTACTTATACACCTATAGTGGTCACAGAGACAGGTTGTTTTTGCGTTACTGTATATATTAGTTTTTCAGAAAAATCCCACTTAATATATTTTGGGTAACAACAGTCAATATTTATTTATTTAATTTTCTTAGGGGGGTAAAAACAGTCAATATTTATTTAAATTTTTTCTTATCAAATAAAAGTGAGCTTTTGTGAAACCAAATATTGTGTTTTTTTCCATATTCAACAACCTATCTGGATTCGATAAGAGAATCCATAAAGAATCTGTTTGATAAGAGGATTCGATAACTGGCTCGAACTCGATAATTTCTTATCAAACATCATCCCTAAACAGTACCATATCATAATACAATGCGTGTAACGTCACTTTTGCTTGCAGACTGCACCGACTGAAGTACTTGGCGGGCAAACAAGCGTGTTCGTAGTGGACTGCCTCTAACTAATGTTGTAAATTTCCATGCCAACAAAGCAAGTGAAGTAAAACTCCACTTTTTAAAAGTGTGCTAGCTCGATGCAAATTTACATGCAATGGGTCATCCTCAGATAGGTTTGCCAACAAGAGATGCCAATCTTATGCATCCTGCCACTTCTGTAGCCTCTTCAAGATGGCGCTGCTCCGTTCAGCTGCCTCACCACGCTCTCGTCACAAGATTTGCGTATTTTAATTAATTTGTGTAGTTTTTCGCACTACAATTGTTTACGATCGACAGACTCTTGTGGACATAAATTCAAAGACAACTCACCAACTTCAACGAAGCTCAGACCTCTTGAAGGAACTGCCGGCAGAATTGAGAGGCCATCGCAACGCCGGTAAAAACAACAAAGGAGAATGGCGGACACACTATCGATACCGTGGCAGCCGAAGGGGAATAGGGAACAGTGTCAGAAGATGTGCGAGCCGGACGCCTCTCCCTTCTATCCTGCTCACCAACGACCAGTCAATTGATAACAAGCTGGACGACATCAGGGCGAATATTAAGTTCCAGCGGGACATGAGAGACTGTAACGTCCTGTGTTTCACTGAGACCTGGCTCACACCGGAGGTTCCAGACCACGTCATCAGCCTGGAGTCATCAGCAGCCTCCGGTACACGGAGAAGGCTCCGTATACCGGATCGACAGGAACGAGTCGTCGGGGAAATCGAGAGAAATTAAGCAGATATTAATATGATATTAACAAGTGGATTAACTAGGGTTAAAGAGAGGTTGGTGTGTCAGCAATGTCGCAGTCAGTACATGACATGTAAGAAGAGGGTGGATTAAGCCATACATTGGTGGTATCGATATCAAGGGTATTATCACTATATGATCAATACTAGAGTGATAAGACTTTTCTTTTATGTCAATGTTTATAAGTACCTGCATACAAAAGGACTTTTGGGGCAAAAAACAAATGATTTAAAAGAGTAACAGATGATAGTTTAAACTTTTGTTTAGTTATTGTGTACTATTGACTTTGCTTTGCTCAAACAACTGATGTAATAAAAATAAAAAAACGACCGTGTTTTCCGGACTATAAGGGGCTCTTATATTTATTTATTTTTCCTTCAAAATTATAACCACGGTGCGCCTAATGTAAGGAATAAGTTTGGTTGAGCTTACTCACCTCGAAGTTAGTCTATTTGGTACATGGTGTAAGTGTGACCAGTAGACAGCAGTCAAACATAAGAGATAAGATAATTGCAATATCCATCCATCCATTTTCTACGGCTTATTCCCTTTGAGGTAGCGGGGTGCGCTGGTGCCTATCTCAGCTACAATCGGGCGGAAGGCGGGGTACACCCTGGATAAGTCGCCACCTCATCGCAGGGCCAACACATGCAATATGTCTCAAGTAAATAACACCAACATTTTAAATGTTCCATTGAAAATATAAAACATTACACACATAGCTCAAAAATATATCAAAATGTTTTACTACGACTTTGGTAAGCAATGAAGCCGTATCGATTGAATAATTGTATGCGCATTAAACATAAAATGGTAAATACCGTATTTCCTTGAATTGCCGCAGGGCATATAGTATGCGCCTGCCTTGAATTACTGCCGGGTCAAACTCGCTTCCCAAAATAATTAGCGCATAGTTAGTATTACCGCCTGGTCAAACACGTGACGTCACGAGTGACACTTCTCTTGTCACCATTTTCAAAATGGAGGAGGCTGATTTCAATACCGGTAATTTGAAATCGCATAAAGGGAAGAAGATTAAGAGCTATTCAGTAGGATTTAAGGTCCAAGCTTACGTCCCACTCAAATTTTTACTGCATACCTTAAGTAAGTGCCGGAGTGAGAAGAGGTTTTAAAATAGTTAGCGCATGCTTAATTTTATCGCGTGCCTTTGGTAAGCGCAGGAGTGAGAAGAGGTTTTAAATTAATTAGCGCCCCGGCGGCAATTCAAGGAAATACGGTAAATGGTAAATGGGTTATACTTGTATAGCGCGTTTCTACCTTCAAAATACTCAAAGCGCTTTGACACTATTTCCATATTCACCCATTCACACACTGATGGCAGGAGCTGCCATGTAAGGCCTTAACCACGACCCATCAGGAGCAAGGGTGAAGTGTCTTGCTCAAGGACACAACGAACGTGACTCGGTTGGTAGATGGGGATTGAATCAGGAAACCTCAGGTTGCTGGCACGGTCACGCTTCCAACAGCGCCACACAGTCCATACGAATATTATTATGGTGTGTGTATAAGGTAAGACATTATCTACCGTTTTGTTTTGCAATATGATGCAAAAGCAACTTTCTGCTGATCTGCATTTGGGATCTGTAGAATTCCGTAAAAATTGAGCGCGTCAGCGAGTCGATAAGCTTATTTTTTTATCCTCTCTGACATTAATCCTTTGCTGTTGCCGTTTTTAATATAAAGTGTTGCTAAGTTCTCGCTTATATTTGTCAGTAAAATCGCCATGAAAGGGCTAAAACATACCAGTGGTAGTGAGTTCACATTATTCACCAAGGAACTTTAGTTATTAAAGTTCCGGTCGGACGTTTTTTCACGGGACACATTTCCTGTGTTTTTGTTTCCGGATGAGGAGATGCTGCTCCGTTATTGATTTAAGTAAAGTTGGAATGTCATTAAAGCAGTTAGCTCCATCTGTTGACACTTATTCCACCCCCGTCTTTGCACGCTACACCGCTACAAAAAAGATGACGGAGAAAGGACCCTGCCGAGGTGAGCCACATAAATAAGACCGCCCACAAAACGACATATCCGGAAGTGACTGTCAGAAAGCAGCTTGAATATGATCTGTAAAACATAATTTATGCAACACTTTCACCAAATAACCACCATTACATGTTATGTAGACCACAAAGAAGTGTTTTTACATTTAGAAAAAAATAATGACTCTTTTAATGTGCCCTATAATCCGGTGCACCTATTACATGAAAAAAAATAAAAAATATACCATTCATCAGCAGTGCGCCTCATAATCCGGTGCATTGGTCAGAAAATATGGTAGTTTAAATATTGTGTTGCTATTGTTTAACTGTCAACATTTATCATGAATACATTTAAAAATGTACAATTGATAAATGTGATCGGTATTGGACAATCCCACTCATGGATGATCGGTATCAGAACCTTGATCGGAACATCAAAAATAAGACAAGCACATTCATGTGTATTGGTATCAAAGTATTGATACTTCTGACAACACTATTTGGGAGACCGACATTAACACACGCATGCTCTTCTCAACAAGCAGCAGGTGCCGCCTCAAAGCACTTTTTTTTTTTTATGACAAAAAAACAGCACTTTGGAGCACCCTGCTCTATGTGTTTAAGTTGTTTCATTCCTTACCTTGACGGAAATCTGAGACGCATCTGTCTGCTTCATTTTCTCCATGTTCTTGTTGGCTATATTGGCTGTGGCGTACCTCCGCCAAGCCAAATTGCTGTTCTCATCTTCCGACATCTTCGGTACTCCGCTCGCAGACATCTCGTCACATCCACCATCGGACGCGCTCATCCAAGTCGGGACATGCGTACTGCGGCCGGCACCAGTCGCTCCATCGATGTTGGACACGCTCAGAGTTGGTGTTTGGGAGGCTTGTGGATTTAATTTGGGATTTGCTAGACTGACAGAAGGTTGGGGGAGACTAGCCTCCCCAAAGTACGGTGGGATGTTTTGGGATCGAAGTGCAATACGCTTTGGGGTTGGAGCTTTGGTTTGAGGTTCTCTGCACTCACACCTTATTTCTACTGACGAGCCCATATCTTTTTTTCTTGCCTGCTTTTGAGCATCTTGAGTTTTCCTCCATGATGCCCTCTCCATGGCTGCATCTGTAGACACGCAACATTGACCCCGGTTCTCCATTTTTGGGATTAGGGGCATCATCCCAAACCTCCTGGCTGCAGCCATAACGTCATTGCGATCCCATTCGTTTAGCTGCACTTCCCCGGTGTAAAGTAGAGCCACCAGCTTCAAAAGGGTGTGGCTGCTCAGACCCTGAAGCAGGAGTTGCCGCTTCTGCCCAGGAGGAGGAGACGGTGTGGCTGATAACTGCTGGAACATATAAGGGCTGAGTGCTGCCAGAACACAGCTATGGACGGGGACAGAGATACCTGCAGAGACACCAGACTCATTTCATCTTCATTAAAATTGTTGTTGTTGTTGTTGTTGTTCTGGGCCTCACCTTCAGTTTGCAAAAGTGCATCGCAGAACTGTGCACTGTTTTGTTGTCTCTGGAGCTCTTTGAAGAGCTTCACCTCGTAGGCCGCGAACTTGTATAAGTGCATCTTTACTTTGGCATCGCACTGCAATCTTTGGAAGGAAAACACACAGCAAAGCGGTTCACGTGTTTACAGCGTTTCGAAGCTAATGCTTTTAGTGGCGTGGACTTCCCAATTGCGAACACGTGGACAAGAACGGCGTTGATTGCGTCATGATTAAGTTGCCAAAGTCACCGGTATAAAGACAAATCCAACGTTTTAATGACAGCTTGAATACCATCCAAACATATAGCAACACTTTCCTGCGAAAAGATAATCCAAACTAGTCAAGTAATTAAACCCAGTCTTAATGTGGATTAGTTTTGATTTTTAATCAAATGTGAGCGAAGTAGCGCTGCCCATAAAATGGTTCGCTTTAAAATTTGGATGGTGAGACTTTATCATTACTTTAAAACGTTTAAGATCGTGATACCCAATTCATCAATTTGACATCATGTAGGTAACATGGCAAGCTAGCTGGCAAATACATTACTTACCATTAAAATATCGCGCTTCCTGTTTTTTTTCCAGTTTGTTTCTGAGAATTATTTCCCAAATTCAAAACTTTTCGCGAAATAGCCTCGAAGACGTTCATCAGCATTGATATTGTCATGGATTCCATCTTAACTCCATGGAGTGAATGGGCAGATGGATACAGGTGTCGGTGCTAGCGATAACAAGTTGAGTATCAGCGTTGGGACTATATATTTTTTTGTTTTCTTCAACGTTTCAGTTAAGTTTTTTGTTTAGTGAACTTTTTCCATTGCAGAATTAACTGTCCATTTTTTTTTGCTTTTTAGTTAATATTCTTTCATTTTTAGAACATGGGTATAAACATATTTATACAAGTGTGTGGGTGTGTGTATATACGTATATACATATATATATATATATATATATAATTATATATATATATATATATATATATATATATATATATATATATATATATTACAACAGTGTAATTGAAGGGGCGTATTAATTTGATTGAATCGTTTTAAGTCCAAACTCTTTTACAACTACATTTGTTGTGACTATGGTCTGTCTTGTTTAATTTTTATCATGATTAACAAATTAAAGGCAAAAGCCCATAACAATATCAGTTCGATTCCCAAACATCTAGCATCACCTAACCCTAACACCGTAATCGTGGGAGGGGATGTCTTGCGCTGTGCTGTCAATATCAAACACAATGAATGTATTTTCCCCACAAATAATACACCGCACAGCTGAGAAAAAAAACAAAAAAAAAACATTATCTTTTTTATTAGTAAACTGTATTGCTAGTTACATAATTCATTCATAAATGAGAATGTGCAACTTTAAGAGCCAAGGCAGACTTAAGTGTAGTTTGTCGCTGTTTTTGTTTTAGCAGGCAAGTTGTTTTGTTAGGATACTTTTAATTAAGACACATCTGACATAGCAGAACATCTAAACTGATTGCATATCCCTTCAAACCCAACACCAAAAAGAAATTAAGCCCAAATCAATATATAAAAAATACATAAAGCCATTCATTTAACAAATATTCTCTGATATATAGTTTAAATGTGCTTTATTTCTTCTCGTATTTCGATAAGCAAATGTCTGCGCCTCCTGAGACAAAACAAATCAATCCCCTGCTCGGTTAAGTCCATCATTGAAAGCAAAAGTTGGAAAGCAGGCTGTCGATGTGAAAAAAAGTGAACACCAACACGACCTCATGCTCATTTCAATTAAGTATTTACATCTTATGTTGCACAACAGCTTGTCGCCCTACAAACAATGAAAGAATATGGGGGCGGGGAAAAGACCTTTTTGTTATGGAGGCGAGTTTTGACAAGAATCCTGCCTAAAAAACAGATTAATCTCAAAGCATTCCACATGACGGCGAGGTTTAGTGACATGTCCGTAATAGCTGTCCTGAGTAAGCAAGGCACTCCAATCAGACCGCTTTTTTATAATAACAGTACAGATTATGGGCTTTCAAATGTAAGTATACATATACACGTATTTTAGCCGTAACAGTGGCACCTCGGTTTTTGTATACCCCCACTTTTCGACACATTTTTGTACACTGTCTCAGTTAGCGTGTGGCCAAACATTGCACTTAATAAACAAATCAATTTCCCTATGAAATTGAGTACCCGAAGGAAGGATTCCAGGCTTTGGTGACTCTGTCATTTTCCACCACCGGGCCAAAGAACGTAGCGAGAGCCAGCACTTTGATAAACAAGGTGAGGAACACTACTGAATTATAGCGATACCTTCAGCGTCTTTAATAAAGGTAAAAGTAATACATTTTGTTCATAATTTTTATGCATTTCACACGGTTTTGTACATAAACTATAATTATTCTGTATAAAATATGGTGATAGTTTTGCATGTCTGGAGCATATTAATTTGATTGACATTATTCTGGTTGTTGTTTTAACGGATCACTGCCAAAAACCAAGGTACCACTGCACATAGATACATTTATATTAGATTTAATTTTTACAGACGAATGATGTCCAAAAAGCAAAGTAACAAGGTTTTTAAAGTTATTAAGAGAGAATTGCCTCATGGCAGTTGTAGTGGCAGCATTGTCATTTGGCACATGTCATACAACACGAAAGCAAAAACAAGAACAAGGTTTTTTTTGTAGTAGTCGCCCATTAAAAAGAGAATTTACACAAACCCTGACCAGATTATTCATGTTCAATTCCACCCGGATTAAATGTCCAAGTGTCTGCTCAAACCTGGCAGGTCCATTAGTGTCTTCCAGATGAGGAGACGATATGTAGTGTTGAAAACTCTGATTGACACATTCTTAGTGTAGTGTGTGGGGGGCCGAGGGCAGTGGTCATAATGTCACAATCTTGTTGTCATAGCAACATGAGTTATCTAGTTTTTAAGGTGTTTCATTGGCTTGGTCAGCTGCAAAAGGAGGAATGTCATAAAGACAGGTAGAGAAAGTAAAACGGTGGTGGTTTGTCCCATCTGTAGTGTTCAGGTCCCTCGTGGTTGGTTCAGCAAGGGCAGTGGGTGAGAGGAAGCGGTCGTCTCGTGATGCACACCATCAGTTTTTCTGCATGAAAAAAGGAATGCCACAATTAATTGTGATGAGTTAATGGTGCACACACAACTGTGTCCAATTTGTCCAAAAAAATGCAAAACTAAACAAATAAGCTACTTGGTTTGCACTTGAGTTGGCGTTCACGCATACAATTTTGACAGCAGAGCAAATTATATTCTCAGTGGGTACTTTGAGATCGTTAACATGACAGCGTTCATTGCTCTTCCTAATGAGCAGCAGATTTGTGCTGTGCCCAGAGGCGTATTTAGACTACATTTGCATTGCAAGTAAAATGTGATTTTTATCAGATTCCAGTATAAACACGCATGCTGTACCAATGGGGTCTCGACGTCACTTGCATGCGCAGTGCGATAAAGTAAAAACTAAGGAAATTTGACCGGGAGGAAGTTGCTACTACTACAAAATACAATATAATTTGCAACACCTTTAAAATAAGTGTTTTTTCATGAGAAAATAAATTTAAGTAATATGTGCTTTATGTATGAATGGATGTAAAGTACAGGCCAAAAGATTGGACACACCTTCAATTTGTTTTCTTTATTTTCATGTTTATTTACCTTGTAGATTGTCACTGAATGCATCAAAACTATGACACCTGTGAAGTGAAAACCATATCAGGTGACTTCCTCTTAGAGCTCATCGAGAGAATACCAAGAGTGTGTGAAAAAGTAATCAGAGCAAAGGGTGGCTACTAGGGCTGCGAATCTTTGGGTGTACCGCGATTCAATTCAATATCGATTCTTGGAGTCACGATTCGATAATATATAGATTTTTTCAATTCGATTCGATTCAAAAACTATATTTTTCCGATTCAAAACAGTTTTGTATTCATTCAATGCATAGGACTTCAGCAGGATCTACCCCAGTCTGCTGACATGCAAGCAGAGTAGTAGATTTTTTTTTAAAAAAGCTTTTATAATTGTAAAGGACAATGTTTTATCAACTGATTGCAATAATGTAAATTTGTTTTAATTATTAAACGAACCAAAAATATGACTTATTTTATCTTTGAGAAAATATTGGACACAGTGTGTTGTCAAGCTTATGAGATGCGATGCAAGTGTAAGCCACTGTGACACTATTGTTCTTTTTTTTTATTTTTATAAATGTCTAAAGATAATGTCAATGAGGGATTTTTAATCACTGCTACGCTGAAATTATAACTAATATTGATACTGTTGTTGATAATATTAATTTTTGTTTCACTACTTTTGGCTTGTTCTGTATCGTGTTTGTGTCTCCTCTCAAATCTTCTGTTTATTGCAGTTCTGAGTGTTGCTGGGTCACGTTTTTTTGGGAATTGGATTGCATTGTTATGGTATTGCTGTGTAGTGGTTTGTTGGTTAGATAAAAAATAAATGAATAAATAAATTAAAAAATCGATTTTTTTAAAAATGAGAATCGATTCTGAATCGCACAATGTATTTGATTCGATTCGTATTCGAATTGATTTTTCCCCACACCCCTAGTGGCTACTTTGAAGAAAGTAGAATATAAAACATGTTTTCAGTTATTTCCCCTTTTTTTGTTAAGTATACAACTCCACGTGTTCATTCATAGCTTTGATGCCTTCAGTGACAATCTATAATGTAAATAGTCATGAAAATAAAGAAAATGCATTGAATGAGAAAGTGTGTCCAAACTGTTGGCCTGTACTATATATAATGTAATATGTTTGGGAGGATTTAATCTTTTAATGACTGTTAAGTAGAGGAGAAACAGACATCAGTGTGGATCTACGTGAGCTTTATTTTTCAACTCGCATGTAAGCAAATGTGCCAGTGTTAATTCTGGTCTTTCAATAATCTATTTCTTCAGAATCAAAATTCATATTCATATATTACATATAGCCTATTATTTGTGCATTATTGACAAGTGATGCACCAAAAATGCGGTCGTCTTAAATAGACTTTGTTGACTGAAACTAGATGTTGTGATGAAATATTCACTTCCATTGGCGATTGCGCCTTTTCCGGCGCACACGAGTGACGTAGCTCGCCCAAAGCTGACGCATTGTGTAAATCTGTTATAATGAACAATTACAATCGGGGTGGTCTAAACTTTCTTGATTTCACTACACTAAACCAGTGGTTCTCAAATGGGCGTACGCGTACCCCTAGGGGTACTTGAAGGTATGCCAAGGGGTATGTGAGATTTTTTTTTTAATATTCTAAAAATAGCAATAATTAAAAAATCCTTTATAAATATATTTATTGAATAATACTTATAAATAATAAATGGGTTGTACTTGTATAGCGCTTTTCTACCTTCAAGGTACTCAAAGCGCTTTGACACTACTTCCACATTTACCCATTCACACACACATTCACACACTGATGGAGGGAGCTGCCATGCAAGGCGCCAACCAGCACCCATCAGGGGTGCAACTTCAACAAAATATGAATGAAAGTTCATAAACTGTGAAAAAAATGCAACAATGCAAAATTCAGTGTTGCCAGCTAGATTTTTTGTAGACATGTTCCATAAATATTGATGTTAAAGATTTATTTTTTTGTGAAGAAATGTTTAGAATTAAGTTCATGAATCCAGATGAATCTCTATTACAATCCCCAAAGAGGGCACTTTAAGTTGATGATTACAGGGGGTACATCACTGAAAAAAGGTTGAGAACCACTGCACTAGACAACACCTTTAAGATTAATTGGATAAGACACTATTTGAAAGACGCTACCTCAATTTGGAACTTCATTCCTCATCATGTATTTTCCAACCTTGGGGGCCTAAATTGTTTGCTATTGTGTAACTACAACATTGACAGGATTCCTGTTCTTTCAAACGTCCACAAACAAGCCCTTCTGGCATGGTCTCTTATATATAAGCACAATTTCTCACCTAAGAAATATTTCATTTGGAACAATAAAGACATATGTTACAAAAGGAAATCTCTTTTCCTCAACAATTGGTTCAACAATTGGTTCAACAATTGGTTCAACAATAATATTATTTTAGTGAGTCAGCTTTTCAATAAGGAAGGTCAATTTTTTTAAATACCAAGAATTTCACAACCATTTTACCGTCCCTATGACTCCCAAATAATTTGATGCCATTGTTTTTTATGCCATTCCAACAGGTGTTGTTATGTTATACAGGGCTTACCCATCTCCTCTTTCTGTTGTAAAAATTGTGAATGATCCACTTGACACTCATGTGGGGAAACTTTACTTTGATCAGTACCATGTTAGACCCGCTCGACATCCATTGCTTTCCTCCTCTCTAAGGTTCTCATAGTCATCATTGTCACCGACGTCCCACTGGGTCATTATTGTCACCGATGTCCCACTGGGTGTGAGTTTTCCTTGCCCTTATGTGGGCCTACCGAGGATGTCGTGGTGGTTTGTGCAGCCCTTTGAGACACTAGTGATTTAGGGCTATATAAGTAAACATTGATTGATTGATTGATTGATTGATTGATCAGAAAAGTAACAGAAAAATCTGCAGCTTATTCCAAAATGATTGTGTGTCTGTCTCCTATGTAGTTGCGCTCTGGAATAATGTTGTGAATGACATCTGCTGGGTCAAAACGTGGTCCCTTCCTAACAGGTATTTACTGACCAAGAAAGTCAAAGAGATATATTTTAAAATCATTCATTGTTATTACCCTGTAAAGACTGTGATGGTTTACAAGAAGGACATTGATGTTACCTGCCCCTTATGTAACATGCATCCAAGACTGTTTACCACCTGTTTTGGACCTGTGAAAGCACTTGATCATTATAGCAGGGCATCTGTCGCTTTATCCTGGACAATATGCATGACAAATTTGTGCTTTGTTTAAAATATGTGATATTTGGTTTTACACTGTATGAACAAAAATATGAAAAGGAATTTTACCTTTGCAACCTCATTATTCTATTGGCTAAGTTTGATATTCATATATGCAAGTTTCTCAATACCCGACCGGTCTTTTGTGCCTTTTAAAAAGATTTAGAACTCTACATTAAAACACTCTCTACCTCTAACAACAAAAAACCTGTGAAAACAATGATGCTGTGTTCCAAATTCAAGTTATTTACTGAAATTGAGTGAGCCTATGGCTTTGCACTTTGTTCATTATATATATATATATATATATATATATATATTTAATTTTTTTTGTATTCTATTTGAGTTACTTTGAATTTACAACCCCCTGGCGCTGTTCTGTTTTATTTTGTACTGCTGTTGTACTATTTTGTACTGTTTTAGTACATATCTTGATTATCGTTTCTTGTCTGTTGTTTGTAAATGTTGAAATTTATAAATAAAAGATACAAAAAAAAAAAAGTTGCATTGTGTTGTGAAAAATGCGAAAAGATCAGATTTCAAACACTTTGCAGCGTATAGACCAGAATTGGGCAAATTATTGACTCGGGGGCCACATTGAGAAAAAAAAATGTCCTCGTGGCCAAAGGGTATGTATGTTTGTATCAATTATATGTACACATTTAGCTGTAAAAATCTGCTGTAAAGAATGTGTGTTTGGGCCCCTTTTTTTCCAGGAACACCACAAACAAAAGTCACAATGTCCGATAAGAGTTCTAAAAATGTTATGACAGACCACCTAAAAAAACGGAATCAAATTTTACAGTTTTTTACTGAATGGAACACCCTAAATGTAAATTAAAATAAAGACAGTGGGATTTACAATATTAACTATGAACAATAACATAATGACTATTAACAACATATAAACGCCGCTCCTCTTTTACTTTTTAGACCAGCTGCTCGATAGACATATTTTACAATCAAGCAAAACACAACACAAATGTAAAAAAGAGCGAAATATGAATGCAACGTGTAATAAACACCAACAATATGATATATCATCACTTTTTTGCAGGAATTTGTTGTAAAAATCTGCTTATGTATCTATTTCTGACAAACGCGTTTTGGGCTGGCTGCTCTGAAAACACACCCCACCCACTCTGGCTTGTTTCTCATCAGAGGTGCTGTGACGAAGATAACCGTAATAACTCGTATAACACTCAAAAGTGCAGATATCAACCATTGAAATACTTTCTACAGTTCAACACTTACAGTGATTTAAAAACAGCACTGCACATCAGTTTTAAAGTTAAGTCTAAAAAAAAAATATGTAGAATGTCCAGCGGGCCGGATTGAAAATCTTAATGGGCCTCATGTGGCCCGCAGGCTGTATTTTGCACAGTCTGGTTTAGACTGACAAAAAGAATCGTAATGTGTCATTCAAAGGCAAAAACATCTGATTTGGTGTGCACTGTAAAAAGGGCCTTAAAGCCCCACTTAGTCATTTAGGGCTCAAGGCAAACCTACCCTCACACAACAAGGACAATATGGTAATTTACCATTTGTTGTTCAAAACTATCATAAAAGCTGGCCAATTAATATGAATGATTCCAACAATTTTACAGTAATTGATAGGAACATTAATCAGCAATTAATGAAGTATAAGCCATTTTTCGGGGGACCATTTTTGTTAGCACAGTTGGACCGAATGGAACGTGTACAACTATTATTGTGAAAGCCGGAAGTGAGTGACTGGTGGGAGAAAGAGACCTAATGACGACGGGCGTGTTGGAATGAGAGACGTAACGTGCCTCTCAGGTTTCTGCCGGCCGTGCCCGCACAACATCTTACAAGACCACTGGTTGCAATACTTTACCATTTTGAGTGCTTCAATACTCACATATTTGTGATGAACAGTGTCTCACACTACTTCATCTCTGCAACGTTGTTGCTGACTGACTGGTGCTGTTGTATAGCACCTAAATTGGGTGTCGGAGACTCTAACCACTAGGCCACTGAGCAGGTAATAAAAACTGTTTGGGGAAACTTATCTAAACCACGTTAACGTATTTTGGAACGTCTTCCTGAATCAAGTCTGCCATGTGCAGTCACATGGAATAGCCCATTGCCTGAGAATGGACAAGAGGACTTCTAAAACAATCAATATTGAATAAAAATGTTGATGTATCTTTGAGCGCACAAATTAAGTTGCTAAAAAATAAATATTTGTTTTAAATAGAACAAAACTACTATTCATTGTTATGAGACGTTTGGGGCGCTGCCAGTGTTTGCCCAATTGTAGGTCTGACTGGCTGTGCGACCACAAAACGAAGCGACAGAAGAAAGTTAATAAGTATTTCTTAACATTAGGGCTGTCTTCGACTAAGGATTTTGATATTCGGATCTGATTTAATTGATTTTTCCCATAGTCAAGTAGACATTAGATGTATGGTGGTGGCGTCTTTTTAAGAGAATAAACAGATTGACGGGATATAGTACTGTTTGCTGACTGGGTGTCAGTAGCATCACATGGATGTTGATATGATCGCTATGAGGTGAATATTCCAAAGTAATAAAAGAAACAAAAGGGATAAAGTATTTCATTTAAGTGAAAACAAATTTAGAAACATTATAAGTAAAATATTGTTGTGTGCGGAAAAATTGTTTGTATAGGGTAAGGAGATGTGGGAAAACAAAACACGGCCAGCTGTTTTTAGGCACATCACAGCGACTGAGGAAGGCTGAAGTGACATCAACAATAGGATCCGCCTAAAGGCTGGACAGGAGAGATAAAAAAAAAAAAAAAATGTTTCTTGACCTCTGGTTTAGCTACTCTATTTAAATTTAGGGTTGACATTGATCTTGAATTTGTGATTTTTACTCAGCTTTTTATTAGCTTTTGCCTGATTTCACTCATTTATCCACTGTTTTGGTGCATAAGGCGCACAAGAGTTCACTTGCAAGCGGTACAAGACCCATCTTTAGAGAGTCAGGTACAGTGGTCCGGATTTCGATGGGTAAATGAAGTGCGTGACGAATGAATAAGTGCACTGCACAGATATTGTGTTTGTGTTTCATCATGGCGGCATCTGCTGTATTAAAAAAGTCACTACATTTGACCTGCAAATAAAATTGATAGCAAATATATAGTCTTTCTTGCAGAAAATAACATGAAATGAGCAACTCCAAAGCCGAATAATGCCAAGGAAAATAAAATATTATACATTAGTTGGCACTGTAAGATCAAAATTAATTTTCCTTTTTCTTAGTTTCATTTAGATTGGTGATGGCGACGAAAATCGGAGTCAACCGCGGCATGCCACTCCTAAAACTTTTTAAAGTACAAGCTGTTACTAGGGACCCAAAAAAGCTTCCCAATATACATAGCATGGCACTTTGCAGTCAAAAGACAAAATAACTATCGCTGATATGTTTTTTAAGTAACACACAGAGGTTTTAAGTATCAGTATCATTCCTTATTAGGGCTGTGAATCTTTGGGCACCACACAATTCAATTCTTAGGGGTAACGATTTAATTCAGAATTTATTCAAAATGATTCTCAATTCAAAATATATACTTTTTTAGTAAAATTGGATGTCGGTTCTATGATTAACTACATTCCTCCATAAAATAAACAGCTTGATATATTTCTTTATTACTTAAAAGAAAACTTATTTTGTTTGATAAAAAGCTTCCCAAACATTTGATAAAGTCAAATAAAAATAAGGCAACAAGAGAAGTATCCAACACTTCTACTTTCTAAAGGAAATCTGTACAGTGGGCATCTACATCAACAATATGATTTTCCTGAGCGGCTGGACAGGACAAATCGATAAAAAATAAAAATAAATATATTCTTTTAGTCGATTACGAATCGTTACAAATATTTAGATCACCATAATACTCAAAGTCAAATTTATTTTGAAACCCCAATTACTTATTTTTCATGATCACAGCATCATTTGACCCATCACTGGCATTCACACTTGTCCAAACTAACTTTATGCAACCAATTCTCGATGTTGACCTTTGGGACTTTAACGGCTGATCCCAAAGGTCTTACTATCATGGGTTCATGGGCGAGACGAGTAATGTTAGGCTCAAAAAGGTTGATGACCACTGCAGTACACAGTTGCAGCTACAGCAGATAAAAAAACACACCAACTACAGTATTCTTAAGGCACTGAATCAATTGTAACTGGACTGTTTAAGTTGTCTGAGAGGATGTTTTGCCTCTCATCCGAACAGGCCGAATCAGTTAATGTTCAAAGACTCGATAGGACAGCTCTACTCTGAGAAAACGGTGCAGAACCCAAAGTATTTATCACAACAAAATTATATTTGCTATTTTGAGGTGCAAAACGATCGTTGTTTGGATATAAAAAGTGAGATCTCTACCAGCCACCAACAAGACAGCCGTAAATTATTCGATCTCATACAAAGGGATTAAAAGACAGCATTGACATACAATGCACCATAGATTCTGCATCATCCACTTAGACTACAGCGGTCCTATCTATCCATCCTTCCATCCATGTTATACTGCTTATCCCTTTCAGGGTGGAGGGGGGTGCTGGAGCCTATCTCAGCTACAATCAGGCGGAAGGCGGTCCTATATAGTCTTTGAACATGAACTGATCAAGCCTGCTCGGATGAGAGGCAAAACCATTGATTCAATGCCCTGGATGGATGAGAATATTCACAGGCATACAATCACAGTACAACAAAAGCTCACTGGCAACACAACATGAAAAAATGATAGTAAGACCATGCAGTGAGTTGAGCGAAGTTGCCCGTGTGACACACATACCATGCACATTCATGCAGTTACACAGTGGGTGTGGTCTAACCATCATAAGAATCCATTAGAGGCAAAGAGGCCTGTCTTTCCCCAAACTTCCCTCCCTGGAATGGAGACAAACAGAAGAAGTGTAATGTATGAAAAAGAAAAAGTATTAGCAGAAAATACAAAACCCAAAACCAGGGAAGTTGGCACTTCGTGTAAATCGTAAATAAAAACAGAATAAAATGATTTGCAAATCCTTTTCAACTTATATTAATTGAATATACTGCAAAAACAAGATATTTAATGTTCGAACTGAGAAACTTAATTTTTTTGCAAATAACCATTAACTTGGAATTAAATGCAGAAACACATTGCAAAAAAGTTGGCACAGGGGCACATGTTACATGGTCTTTCCTTTTAATAACACTAAGTAAACGTTTGGGAACTGAGGTGACCCGTTTTTGAAACTATTCAGGTAGAATTATTTCCCTTTCTTGCTTGATGTACAAATCAAGTTGTTCAATAGTCAAGGGTCTCCGTTATCGTATTTTACGTTTCATAATGCGCCACACACTTTCAATGGGAGACAGGTCTGGACTACAGGCAGGCCAGTCGAGTACCCGCACTCTTTTACTACGAAGTCACGCTTTTGTAACACGTGAAATAAGCAAGGACGTCCATGAAAAAGACGTTGCTTGGATGGCAACATATGTTGCACCAAAACCTGTATATACCTTTCAACATTAATGGTGCCTTCACAGATGTGTAAGTTACCCATGCCTTGGGCACTAATACACCCCCATACCAACACAGATACTGGCTTTTGAACTTTGCGCCTATAACAATCCAGATGGTTCTTTTCCTCTTTGGTCCAGAGGACATGACGTCTACAATTTCCAAAAACAATTTGAAATGTGGACTCGTCAGACCACAGAACACTTTGAATCAGTCCATCTTAGATGAGTTCAGGCTCAGCGAAGCCCACGGCGTTTCTGGGTGTTGTTGATAAATGGCTTTCGCCTGCATAGTAGAAGTATAACATGCATTTACAGATATACCGACAAACTCTAGTTACTGACTGTGGTTTTCTGAAATGTTTCTTAGCCCATGTGGTGATGTCCTTTACACACTGATGTCGGTTTTTGATGCAGTACTGCCCGAGGGACCAAAGATCATGGGCATTCAATGTTATGTGTAGGGATTTCTCCAGATTCTTGGAACCTTTTGATGATGTTAGGGACCGTAGTTTGTAAAATCCCTAAATTCCTTTCAATAGCTTGTTGAGAAATGTTGTTCTTAATCTGTTGGACAATTTGCTCACACATTTGTTTATAAAGTGGTGACCCTCGCACCATTCTTATTTGTGAATGACTGAGCATTTTATGGAAGCTGCTTTTATACCCAATCAAATTAGCTTGTTCACTTGTGGGATATTACAAATAATTGTTTGATGAGCAAACCTCCACTTTCTCAGTTTTTTTGCCACTTGTGCCAGCTTTTTTAATACTTGTTGCAGGCTTCAAATTCCAAATGAGCTAATGTTTGTAAAAAATTAAGTTTTCCAGTGTGAACGTTAAGTATCTTGTCTTTGCAGTGTACACAATTGAATATAAGTTGAAAAGGATTTGCAAATCATTGTATTCAGTTTTTATTTACGATTTACACAATGTGCCAACTTCACTGGTTTAGGGTTTTGTACCAAATAAAAGGACCAACATGGAAACTGGAAAAAAGTTTCAGTTTTGAGCGGCGGCAGGTTAGGGCACAACATAAGGTGACTTTTCAAAGATGTTAGTTTGGTTTTAATTCACATAGCAGGTTGAGCAAGAGCTGTAAGGAATGTGCAAGGTACCTATAAAAACAAAGAGCTGCAGGAAGACGTGCAACAACAGGTTTTGCGTGGGTGTGTGTGAGTGCAGTAACGTTCACTGCTGCTAACAAAGGTACTGCCCTGTGAATCCAGCACAAATCTCGAAGCTCATCGGTTGGTCTGAACCTATCTCGCAGCATTTCATTTGTGCAACACAGTATCACAGCCAGAATTGCAACACAGTACTTACTTAATTCATGGCTGCAAATAGTTAATTTTTTTTAGCTAAAATGTCAAGAGTCCACAGTGTGATAGTCAAAGGTCTTTGAAGATATTTTCCGTCACGAAGGCATCCTCTTCAACTTTAAGTGGTCTTGACCGGACAGCTTTTATAGAATTTAGGAAAGGTTTAAACTTAGACATGTATTTTAGCACAGCAGGTTTGTGAAATACCACTCCAGTAATAGGAAAAACTCCCCCCAAAATAATTCAGTTACCCTTTCAGTACTAAAAATGGCATAGTAAACCTAAGATTATTTTGGAAAAGGTTCATAATAAAATAACATAAAAAACAAGGTGCCATTGTGTAAAAGTGACCTAAACGGGTCATATTAAGATTGTTTTTCTACATTTAAAACACAGCGCTTTGGTCAAAACCTTGCACAGATTCTTTTATCTTCAAGCCGCTTTCTGACTGTTCAGTTCAGTTTCAGTTTGTTTCGAATATGCATATGATACTATGTAATGCATTACATATTTACAGTTGTTTCATTACAGCACGTTCGAAAAGGAGTAGGAAGAAGCAAAGCTTTTTTTAATCCTACCCCATTTCATATCATATCAATTTTATCCCATTTCCTTGTTCTCTGTAACACAACAGTGAATAAATAAATAATAAATAAATATACCATAAGTAAACAAATATCAAATACATAAATCCTCTGAGAAAAAAAACAAAAAAAAAAACAAGGTTCAAGATGTTCATCTAAATTGTCATATTTTGTACTTTGTGAACACTTGCAGTTTGAACAGTCTCTTAAACTGAATCATATTAGTGCTTTGTTTGATTTATTTGTTTAATCCATTCCATATTTTAATTCCACATATGGATATGCCAAAGGTTTTAAGTGTAGTACGCGCATACAAATGTTTTAAATTAGATTTTCCTCTAAGGTTATATTACTCCTTTTTTTGTTGAGAAGAATTGATGTAAATTACCTGTAGCAGGTTATAGTTTGCTTTGTACATAATTTTAGTTGTTAGAAAATGCACCAAATAGTTCAATTTTTAATAACTTTAGGAGACAGTTAAGTCTCTTCAGAATGTGCTATTTTGTGGGCGGTCTTATTTACATGTTTAAGTCATCATCCAGGACAATCCCCAGATGACTGAATCTCTGTTGCAGTTTGTAAAGCTTCCATATCAAGTCTACTAATAGATAGGAGTTAGAACTATATGCTACTTACTAAAAATGGAAATAGCGAATGATTTAAGCTTGCATTGATTGGCATGTATGAGCCGCAACAAAAGGAAGAAAAAAAGGACGTTACTGACTACAACTTTAGAACACAGTTGTATAACAATGGCAGACTTGGGCAAAGGTCTTCTAAGGACGCATCCACTGACGGAAAAATAGTCTCAAATTCCAAACACCTCTTTGAAGCAAGTTTGGAAGAAGGCAAGATTGCTTCATATATATCTCTGCCAACCCTCCTTGGTTTGATATAAATTTTTCCAAGATTTATGGGAATCCCAAATACACAAAACGGGTAACATAGGTAAGAAATGTTGGTTTAGCCTTTTAAAAGAATGAATGAACACCTTCAGGTTGAGCAATAGCAATGCAAATGTAAGACACCATGTCATTTCAAGAGCACCTTTTTTGCAATCACTTTTAAATTAATTGTTCAATTGTTGTAATTCTTGGAAGAGAAAACCATTCTGACAAAAATACATATTTAAAAAGTGAGTGAGTGGTACCTGCACTGCAACTTTATTATCAGGCTCAATGGTGTTATCCAGGGCGTTCCTTCCTCTCTGGTCCAGTGTGGTGTAGGCATCTAATGAGAGGAGCACATTCAAAGCGGTGGTCTGAGCAAGCTTTTATTAATGGAACAATATGATCTTATAAACCCTTGTCAGTATAATCTTTGAAAAGTATTAAATTACTGGAATGTGTTGTGTTAATACTTGCCTGGTCCCATGTCATTCATTGGAATCATTTCTTGCGCACTTTTGCCCCCTGAACATGAATGAAAATGAACATAATTAGAAGACTAAGAGGGAGAATAAACCACACTAAAAGGAAAAAAGGGAAAAGTCTTTCAATACGTTTGATCTGGCAACACACATTTGGAAGAATCACGCTGAGTCAAATGCAGCGTTTATATACCTCAATTGTAAAAAGACACTGTTTTTATAAGACCATGCTTTAATATTTTTCACTTTACTTTGTTCTTATACAAATGTTTGTGTCACATAGAAATGTGCAGCTTTAAAAATCGTGTTATTAGCATTATTTAACTATATTCTTATTTGTGAATTTATTCAAAAGACTAACCTGTCTTAAAAGTTGACACTTGAACAAGTTATTCAGCCTGATTATTTTTCGTGATTTCTTAATGACAGTTTTGTTTAAATTAAAATACATATGAAACTTTTGCTATAATGGACATTGCCACACAGTAGGAAAGGGATTCATATGGCCTCATTCTTGGATGTATCTAATGTGAGTAGAAGAATTAATCATTTTTCAAATCAGTCTGCTGAAAATGATCGAAAGCGCCACGCTGCATAGTATCGGATGCTGTGGTCGAAGTTTACATTTCCACAAAACACATTTTAAGATATCAAACTTTCTTCTGCCATCTGGCGGCTGAAGTGGATAGTCCACACCCCAAATTTGTCACGTTTTATGTGTCAGGTAAAACGTGACAAAAGGGGCCATATTAATCCCCTTCCTTACGGAAATTATTGTATTGTTCACAAACTGTTTATTTGTGAAATGCATCCTGTGGCATCGTAGTGAAAGTAAAATGTGTTCATTTGTAGGGGTTATCCGAACAGATATATATAGGTCTGATATAAGCAAAAAAACCAATCAGATTACAGTATATCGGCTCGCAAGTAAAATGATACAAGCAGTCCTGCAGCTTGTTTAATTGAGAGCCACTTTACATTAAAATGTCTACCAATAAGCACACATGGTCTTTTCTTGTACTTTAGTTAAGTCATTTATAAAAAGTTAATTTATGATAGACTATAGACTACTTGCTACACAACAGCTAAGCACACAAAAGCACACATGCTAGACATTCACAGTCCTTAATTGAAGAATATTGTAATCTAAAACTGCACATTTGTCACTTAAAAACAAGTATCAAATAATTACAGTTGCATATTAATTAAACATACAAATAGGCAGAAGGCTAATAAAGTATTTAAGTATCCAGTAACAAACATGTTTAATTCTTTCGACTTACTGCATCATTAGCTGAACTGAATGAATTATTGTGGCCACAAGGTGTCACCAAAAACCATTTACCTATACAACTTGAATACAGCACAAGTACATTTCAGACAGGAAATTATGAATAGGTCAGTGTTTTCATATCTACCATTGTTCTTTGAAAAATGTTACTTGATCAAACCTTTTACAAAATTCCGCACTACAAAATAATAAAACATATGTATGATTTGTAATGTTTTTGTTTCAGAACAATATCACTGATGGACAATACTCAGGGCTCCAATACCAGTAACATATTTAAAGTGAAAAAGTTGTATCAGAACACCATTATTCATTGCACCATGTGGCACCCAGGCTTGGGCAATACATCGATTTTATCAATCAATTTCAGTTTTTTGTTGCAAACGATTAAAAAACAAAACAAAACAAAAAAACATGTTCTCCTCCTGCTCCAGCATAATTTTTGCCCTTTGGAGTTTCTGTAGCTTGAGTCCTCCACTTTTTTTCCCCTTACCGGAGATTACTACACACACAGCAAAACTAATGCTGACGAAAAAGAGAGCGAGCAGTTTTTGCAAAGCAAAGGAAACTGTTGTCAATCTTTTGGATTAGTGGCAACAGGTGTTGAATAAGTGACTGCACGCTACAAAGTTTGCTTAAAAAAGCAGCAGCACAACAATCTTATTCCAGCATCTGAAACAGAAGTATCTAGCCAAGTTGGGGAAATGCAACTATTTACAAGGTGAAAAAGACCATAACGTACAAACAAACTTTCGCTGAAAAGCAGCCAAGTCCGGTGGCTTTGTCTTATACAAGGTACCATGTATGATAAGAAAGAACAATTACTAAGCTTTCGCGCCACACATCGCTTAGGATGTGTTGTCCATTTGGTGAAAAAGTCTGCGTTTATCCACTTAATGAAACTAAAAAGTACCCTCAAGTCTTTAGTTCATTACTTATTTGAATACAGTGTACAATGCTGTATTTTTTGTTTACAGAAGTACCGTATTTTCCAGTTGGTAGGCTGCTTCTTTTTTCCTGCGCTTTGTACGCGGCGGTTTAAAGAACTTTTGGAGCTTATTGATGGATTGTTCTTCGCTTTTGGTCATAATGTTTTGTTTTCAACCAATAGTTTTCATAAAACACCCACAGAGACACTGAAATTATGTTTTATTTTTTGTGCTTTTGCACCTTTTTTTGTTTGATTTCACTCACTGCGCTAACACCACAATTTCCTTTTTTTAGTGCAAGTGCTGTTATCTCTAGTCTTCATCCATAGTGTTTCTACATGTATGGTTTCTTCATACATCACTCCAAGAAAGGTTTGTAAGTTTTAAAATGTGATGTAACTAAAAAATATATATATATTTATCGTTATTAAACCGTCACGTGTTATGGTAGTGCTTTCATTCATATTTGCATGTGTTATCGTAATGTAATTAAGCTAGCATCGTTAGAAACAATAAGGGTATGTACAATAACATTTACAAAATCATCCTGGACAAGCGGTAGGAAATAGATGGATGGATGGATGGATCCTGTGTAAATAACTTATTTTGCGGCTAATATGTAAAAAAAACGTTTCTTCTTAAATTTAGTGGGTGGGGCTTATATACGATGTGCTCTGTTGTATGGAAAATACAGCAATTTTTTTAAGAGTGAAGATTTAAAGGGCCCATATTATGATGTTTTCCGACATTTAAAACACTTCCTTGTGGTCAAATTTTTGGCGTAGATTATGCTCAAGCTGCTTATTCATCTTCTCTTCAGTATGCGCCTATTTAAATGGGTCCACTATGACAGCGTCTTCTCCCTGTAATCCATGTTGTAGTTTTTAGACCTTCCATTGAGTCACTACTGACAGATATAAATTCAAACTATAGGGTACTTTGTATTAGAAATGGCAAAGGCAGAAGATGCATGTGCTTGTACGATTAAACTCTGCCCTAAACAAGAAGATAGGAGTAAAATAACCACATATGGAGATATCTACAGACGTCACACTAGGAAAAAGGTCACAAGTGGGGCAACTTCCAAACAGCTTGTTGGGAAGAAGTATGAAGAAAGGCAAGATTGCTTTATACAAAGCCCATTTCCATATGAGTTGGGAAATTGTGTTAGATGTAAATATAAACGGAATACAATAATTTGCAAATAATTTTCAACTCATATTCAGTTGAATATTCTACAAAGACAACGTTCAAACTGATAAACATTTTTTTTTTGCAAATAATCATCAACTTTAGAATTTGATGGCAGCAACACGTGACAAAGAAGTTGGGAAAGGTGGAAATAAATACTGATAAAATTGAGAAATTTTCATTAAACACTTATTTGGAACATCCCACAAGTGTGCAGGCTAATTGGGAACAGGTGGGTGCCATGATTGGGTTTAAAAGCAGCTTCCATGAAATGCTAAGTAATTCACAAGCAAGGATGGGGCGAGGGTCACCATGTTGTAAGCAAATTGTCGAACAGTTTTAGAACAACATTTCTCAACAAGCTATTGTAAGGAATTTAGGGATTTTACCATCTACGGTCCGTAAAATCATCAAATGGTTCAGAGAATCTGGAGAAATCACTGCACGTAAGCGATGATATTACGGACCTTTGATCTCTCAGGTGGTAGTGCATCAAAAACAAACATCAGTGTGTAAAGGATATCACCACATGGGCTCAGGAACACTTCATAAAAACCACTGTCAGTAACTATAGTTGGTTGCTACATCTGTAAGTGCAAGTTAAAACTCTACTATGCAAAGAAAAACCCATTTATCAACAACACCAAGGAACGCCACTGGCTTTGCATGGCAAGAGCTCATTAAAGATGGACTGATGCAAAGTGGAAAAGTGTTCTGTGGTCTGACGAGTCCACATTTCAATTTATATTTGGAAACTGTGGACGTGGTGTCCTCCGGAACAAAGAGGAAAATAACCATCCGGATTGATATAGGCGCGACGTTCAAAAGCCAGCATCTCTGATGGAATGGGAGTGCATTAGTGCCCAAGGCATGGGTAACTTACACATCTGTGAAGACACCATTAATGCTGAAAGTACATACAGGTTTTGGAGCAACATATGTTGTCATCCAAGCAACGTTATCATGGACGCCCCTGCTTATTTCAGCAAGACAATGCCAAGCCACGTGTTACAAAAGCGTGGTTTAGTAGTAAAAGAGTGTGGGTACTTTCCTGGCCCGCCTGCAGTCCAGACCTGTCTCCCATCAAAAATGTGTGGCGCATTATGAAGCGTAAAATACGACAGCGGAGACCCTGAACTGTTGAACGACTAAAGCGCTACATAAAACAAGAATGGAAAACAATTTCCCTTTCAAAGCTTCAACAATTAGTTTCCTCAGTTCCCAAACGTTTATTGAATGTTGTTAAAAGAAAAGGTGATGTACACAGAGGTGAACATGCCCTTTCCCAACTACTTTGGCACGTGTTGTAGCCATGAAATTCTAAGTTAATTATTATTTGCAAAAAAAATTACGTCAATGAGTTTGAACATCAAATATCTTGTCTTTGTAGTGCATTCAACTGTTCTATTTTGGTTTCATCTGACCACATGACATTGTCCCAATCCTCTGCTGTATAATCCCTGTATCCATTTTGGTATAAACTCAACTCGTCGTGTTTGGAGGAAGAAGAATACAGAGTTGCATCCCAAGAACACCATACGTACTGTGAAGCATGGGGGTGGAAACATCATGTTTTAGGGCTGTTTTTCTGCTAAGGGGACAAGACGATTGATCCGAGTTAAGGAAAGAATGAATGGGGCCATGTATCGTGAGATTTTGAGCCAGAACCTCCTTCCATCAGTGAGAGCTTTGAATGGTTGACCAAATAATTATTTTCCACCATAATGTACAAATAAATTCTTTAAAATTCCTACAATGTGAATTCCTGGATTTGTTTTTTACATTCTGTCTTTCACAGTTGAAGTGTACCTATGATGAAAATCACAGACCTCTTTCGTCATCTTAAGTGGGAGAACTTGCACAATCAGTGGCTGACTAAATACTTTTTTGCCACACTGTATGTTTACGAAAGTATTTTATTCAAGACAGAAGTTTTGCCTCCCAAAGAAAGCTCTTAATTTAGTTTTGTCATGTCGCCTCTAAGTTGTGGCACCGCTTGTCTCCTTCAAACTACTGAATTTTGATCAAATAAAAGTGAAAATGTCTTACTTATCTCTGTCATTAGTATTTGTTACTTTAAATTGTAAGGGGAAAAACGTAAATCAATTATTTAGTGAAAAAATCTGCAATTCCCAATTTTTAGAACATATTATCCAGGGCTAGTGTCACCTCACATTGTTGTCCAGGGGTGCGCAGCTGCATATGTCCACTTGATATCCGTTTCAGAAACGAAGAGCTAGGTAATATCAGCATATCATATGCAGGTAAAAAAAAAAACTACATTGCTTGGATTTTGATGACCTTACGTCCGGCTCAGCTCCAGCCCATTAAATATCTGTGGTGGTCAAACCAGCGTCTGCTCTCAATTACTGTTCATTTAGCCTTTTTAGGAAAAAAAATGCCCCTATTGGCTGTTCGAACCACTCAAATTGTGAAAAGGATAGATATCTCTTCAGAGTTCCTTAAGAGTTAATCAAGAAGTTCAGGAGAGTGCAAGACTTTACGAAAGACAACGACAAAATTACTATTTCTTAAACGTTTTTTTTATATATTTTTGACCCAGACCCACACAAAGAAGTTGTAGACCCCATTCTTTTCCAGGTTTTCATCTGTTTTGTCGTGTACCACAAGATAGTTTAATATGTCTGGGAACTCCAACGACATAATAATAATGGATTAGATTTATATCGCACTTTTCTAGACACTCAAAGCGCTTCAGATAAGTGAGAACCCATCATTCATTCACAACTGGTGGTGGTAAGCTACTTTCATAGCTACAGCTGACCTGGGGTAGACTGACCGAAGCGTGGCTGCCAGTTCTACATACAGCCCCTCCGACCACCACTATCATTCATTGACCAGTGTGAGCGGCACTGGGGGCAAGGGTGAAGTGTCCTGCCCAAGGACACAACGGCACCGATTTGGATGTCAAAAGGCAGGGAGTGAACCTGCAACCCTCAGGTTTCTGGCATGCCGCCCCAGATCTTTGATATCCTTGATATCACTCCGCAAATCTTTTTTGATAAAGTATAGGGGTCTATTCCATTGCATAGTCCGATTTTTTGCTCATATCTTTTTTTTGCAGGAATATCTAGGCACCCAGCATACTCATATAGTTTGCTCGCTGTTTGATGCACATCAGCCACCTTGCCTTGGTTGACCACCGCTTTTTTTCACTTGCGGGAAAAAGTCAAATGTTAGGATACAAGCAACAGAGCATATCTATCAAAATAGGAGTGTGACTTTATGCATGAGTGCAAGAGAGGATATAGCGTTCGAATGAATAGAACTAGATACAAGTATATAAGTTGCATGTAAGATTATGAACAGTTTTTTTTTTTTACAAATAAATTGTACTTTTGCATGGACATAAATGGTACTTCTGATGACAGAGCACCAAGCCCTCTGCTATCTGACCTTTGTCTATGAGCGGCAGAGTGCTGTCCTCATATCCTCCGTTGGCCCTGGTGTTGTTGCTGGGAGGATTTAGGCTGACCATGAAGTCAGTTTTCTTCCATCCATCCTTCTCTAAAGTGCGCCGCAGCTCCTTGTAGCCCCACACAGTCTGCAATATTAGACCAGCTCCGCGCACTTCCCTCTCAGAACGATTACTAGTGGGGGATTACACAAGCGTGAGGAAAAAACGGGGACTTAAAAGACTGCAAAGAAATATTGACAATATTTAAATCCATGCTACAGTTCAGTGAAGATCCTTACCCGTCCTTGTTGATGAGGACTAGCCTCTCAATTCCTTGCGAGGCTCTGAGAGTCTTTACTGCTTCCACACCTGAGCCAAGCACCTCTTGGAGCGTGCTCAACACAGACAGCACTGTTGCCTCCGATAGCGCTCGCACAGGCTGACTCTGACCTCCACCAGGCAGGTTGGCCACTAAATTGGGCACTGCATGTTTGCCTGAAAACGCACAAGTATGTGAATTGGACAGCAATTAAATGATTAATACTACTTTGTATTATTAACATTTCTGAGTTTCTACCAGAATGAATGGCTCACTGTGTTTCCCATACATTTATTTATTTGTGGCGGAGTGGCTGGTTCCTTACCCACAAGGACCAGCTCATGGCTCAGTGTTGTTGACCTAGCAACTTTGCTGCTAATTTAATGACTATCAGTTACTAATACAATCGTTCCTCAAATGTGTGCGCTCCACCTAACTTCCAAGTGTTTTAATATATGAGGTGTCTCTTGGCTAACTGTTATACTTTTAGTTGCGAGAGTATTTCTGGTAGGCAAAGCGATTGTCAGTATGGACACCTTAGGACCCTCACAAAACATTCGGTTCTACTCACTAGCAATAGCTTGTGGATACCTTTGTTTTACAGCCATTGGAACAGCAAAATTGAGTGTTAAGAACAGTATTGAGAAAAAGAATAGACAATATTTATTGAATGAATGCAAAAAAAAAAATCAAAAATATGAGTGTATATATAAATATATGTGTAGCCAACTTGGCCAAGAAAATATGGAAAAACTGTTGATGGTGTGTTTGACAGACAAACAACTTGAAGGAGATATCATAGAAGTCTACTGTCCCTTGTAAATATTGTACATCATTATAACATTATTGCATAAGATTATTGTAGTTGATGATACTATATTTTAATGTATTTATTTTCTTACAATATTTATTATCTAAAAGTTAGTTTTTCTTTAAAAAAAAACATGTCACATGTTAAAACATGTTAAAATGTGTGTATATTCATTGCATTGTGGCTTTGAGATATGAGTGTTTTTAATGTGTTTGTATTAACAGGAGGTGGGAATCTTTGGGCACCCCACGATTGGACTACGATTCAATTAAAAAAATGATTATTGATGCATCTTTAAATTGATGCAGTTTCTTTATGATTCACTAAACAAGTGTATATCACATGTAACTTTTAAAAACAATGCATATGTAATAAGAAACAGTTAAATTACAGGTGCATTCCAATTACAATTACTAAATTAATAGAAATGTGTGCAAAACTGGAACATAAGTGCCCTGTAAAAAAGAAGCTGGTCGGATCTCTCGGTGAGGTGGCTTGCTGCATTCAGCAAAATTTTAGAACTGTCTGCATTACTTAAATTACAATAAATAAATCGATTAAAGTTTACTAATTGATTTTATAATTGTTCATGTCCGGATTACGATGCATCTAAAAATATATTATTTCCCACACCTCTAGTATTAACGCATCGATGCTGTCAAATAGTATTTATTAATCAGATTAAATACAAAGTTGATTATCCATGATTATGATTATTTGAAAAATTATTTTGTGTACTGTGTTGTTGTAATTGCACAGCGGAGAGATGGGTATAACGGTTCCATGTTCTGTCTCTTTGATCTGTTGTGGATTGACAACAAGATTCCAAAAAAATAACTGGCAAAATGTTCTGGGGCCTCATGTATTAATAAGACTTGAATGGATTTCCTACTAAAAATTGGTGTACGTTTAAATCCAAAAAACGTTGAAAGCACAAATAGATTTAGATGTACAAACCCCGTTTCCATATGAGTTGGGAAATTGTGTTAGATGTAAATATAAACAGAATACAATGATTTGTAAAACCTTTTCAACCCATATTCAGTTGAATGCACTACAAAGACAAGACAATTGATGTTCAAACTCATACACTTGATTTTTTTTTGCAACTAATAATGAACTTAGAATTTCATGGCTGCAACACGTGCCAAAGTAGTTGGGAAAGGGCATGTTCACCACTGTGTAACATCACCTATTCTTTTAACAACACTCAATGAACGTTTGGGAACCGAGGAAACTAATTGTTAAAGCTTTGAAAGTGGAATTCTTTCCCATTCTTGTTTAATGTAAAGCTTCAGTCGTTCAACAGTCCGGGGTCAACGCTGTCGTATTTTACGCTTCATAATGCGCCACACATTTTCAAAGGGAGACAGTTCTGAACTGCAAGCGGGCCAAGAAAGTGCCCACACTCTTTTACTACGAAGCCACGCTGTTGTAACAAGAGGCTTGGCATTGTCTTGCTGAAATAAGCAGGGGCGTCCATGATAACATTGCTTGGATGACAACATATGTTGCTCCAAAATGTGCCTTCACAGATGTGTAAGTTACCCATGCCTTGGGCACTAATACACCCCCATACCATCACAGATGCTGGCTTTTGAACTTTGCGCCTATAACAATCCGAATGGTTATTTTCCTCTATGTTCTGGAGGGCACCACGTCCTCTGTTTCCTATTATAATTTGTAATGTGGACTCGTCAGACCACAGAACACTTTTCCACTTTGCATCAGTCCAGCGAAGCCGGCGGTGTTTCAGGGTGTTGTTGATAACTGGATTTGGATTTGCATAGTAGAGATTTAACTTGCATTTACGATGTAGCGACCAACTGTAGTTACTGACAGTGGTTTTATGAAGTGTTCCTGAGCCCATGTGGTGATATCCTTTAGAGATTGATGTCGGTTTTTGATACAGTGCCGCCTGAGGGATCGAAGGTCACGGTCATTCAATGTTGGTTTCCGACCATGCCGCTTACGTGGAGTGATTTCTCCAGATTCTCTGAACCTTTTGATGATATTATAGACCGCAGATGTTGAAATTCCTAAATTTCTTGCAATTGCACTTTAAAAAATGTTGTTCTTAAACTGTTTGACTATTTGCTCATGCAGTTGTGGACAAAGGGGTGATATCCTTTACACATTGATGTCGGTTTTTGATGCAGTACCGCCTGAAGGATCAAAAGTCCTGAATATCATCGCTTACATGCAGTGATTTCTCCAGATTCTCTGAACATTTTGATGATTTCACGGATGGTAGATGGTAAAATCCCTAAATGCCTTGCAATAGCTCGTTGAGAAATGTTCTAAAACTGTTCGACAATTTGCTTACAAAGTGGTGACCCTCGCCCCATCCTTGTTTATGAATTACTTAGCATTTCATGGAAGCTGCTTTTATACCCAATCATGGCAGCCAACTGTTCCCAATTAGCCTGCACACATGTGGGATGTTCCATATAAGTGTTTGATGAGCATTCCTCAACTTTATCAGTATTTATTGCCACCTTTCCCAACTTCTTTGTCACGTGTTGCAGGCATCAAATTCTAAAGTTAATGATTATTTGCGCAACAAAAAAAATGTTTATCAGTTTGAACATCAAATATATTGTCTTTGTAGCATATTCAACTGAATATGGGTTGAAAATGATTTGCAAATCATTGTATTACGTTTATATTTACATCTTATACAAGTTCTCAACTCATATAGAAACAGGGTTTGTATTAAAGACTGCGCACGCATTAATTCAAGAACATTTATTTTGTACAACTTAATTAGCGTGAAGTTGGGCACACATGTTGGACTAGCTCGCCCTCCATGTTCACGCCCAGCTAGGGCTAGGCTATATACACCGGTATTGCACCAAGGGCCCCCCTCTCAAGCCAGGCAGGTGGGGCACGATGGCGAGCGCCTGGTGGCCGGGCCTGTTCCCATGGGGCCCGGGCGGGCACAGCCCGAAGAGGCAACGTGGGTCCTGCCTCCCATGGGCTCACCACCCTTAGCAGGGGCCATAGAGGTCGGCTGCAACGTGAGCTGTGAGGCAGCCGAAAGCAGGGCACTTGGGTGTCCGATACTCGGCTACATAAGCTAGCTCTTGGGACGTGGAATGTCACCTCACTGTGGGGGAAGGAGCCTGAGCTAGTGCGCGAGGTGAAGTTTCAGCTCGATATAGTCGGAATCACTTTGACGCACAGCAAAGGCTCTGGAACCAGTTCTTTCAAGAGGGGCTGGACTCTCTTCCACTGTGGCGTTGCCAGCAGTGAGAGGCGACGGGCTGGGGTGGCAATTATTGTTTCCCCCCAGCTCAAAGCCTGCACGTTGGAGTTCAACCCAGTGGACGAGAGGGTAGCCTCCCTCCGCCTAAGGGTTGGGGGACGGGTCTTGACTGTTTGCGCGTATGCGCCAAATGGCAGCTCAGAGTACCCACCCATTTTGGATTCACTCAAGGGAGTACTGGAGAGTGCTCCCCCGGGTGATTCCCTCGTTCTACTGGGGGACTTCAATGCTCATGTTGGCAATGACAGTGAAACCTGGAAAGGCGTGATTGGGAAGAATGGCCACCCGGATCTTAACAAAAGTGGTGTTTTGTTATTGGACTTTTGTGCTCGTCACAGATTGTCCATACAAACACCATGTTCAAACATAAGTGTCCATATGTGCACTTGGCATCAGGACACCCTATGCAGCAGTTCCATGATCGACTTTGTAGTTGTGCCATCGGATTTGCGGCGGTGCTTGCTACCGATCACCACCTGGTGGTGTGTTGGCTCCGATGGTGGGGGAGGATGCCGGACAGGCAGGCCCAAACATATTGTGAGGGTTTACTGGGAACGCCTAGTAGAGTCCCCTCTTAGAGAGTTTCAATTCCCACCTGCGGAAGAACTTTGAACATGTGACGAGGGAGGCGCTGGACATTGAGTCAGAGGGGACGATGTTCCGTACCTCTATTGTCGAGGCAGATGATTGGAGCTGCTGCTGCAAGGTGGCTGGTGCCTGTCTTGGCGGTAACCCTAGAACCCGCTGGTCCACCAGCGGTGAAGGATGCCGTCAAGCTGAAGAAAGAGTCCTATCGGGCTCTTTTGACTCATAGGACTCCGGAGGCAGCAGACAGGTACTGACAGGCCAAGTGGTGTCTGGCTTCAGCGGTCACGTAGGCAAAAACTCGGACATGGGAGGAGTTCGGGGAAGCCATGGAAAACGAATTCCAGACTGCTTCGAAGCGATTCAGAACCACCATCCGCCACCTCAGGAAGGGGAAGCAGTGCAATGTCAACACCGTGTATGGTGGGGATGGTGTTCTGCTGACCTTGATTGCGGATGTTGTGGATCGGTGAAGGGGATACTTCCAAGACCTCCTCAATCCTACCAACACGTCTTCCGATGAGGAAGCAGTTCCTTGAGGCTCTGGATGCTGTGGGGCTGTCTTGGTTGACAAGACTCTGCAACATCGCGTGAACATCGGGGGCGGTACATCTGGGGGTGGTGGTTCCTCTCTTTAAGAAGGGGAACTGGAGGGTGGGTTCCAACTATCGTGGGATCACAGTCCTCAGCTTTCCCGGTAAGGTCTATTCAGGTGTATTGGAGAGGCGGCTACGCCAGATAGTTGAACCTCGGATTCAGGAGGAACAGTATCGTTTTCTTCCTGGTCGTGGAACTGTGGACCAGCTCTATACTCTTGGCAGGGTCCTTGAGGGTGCATGGGAGTTTGCCCCACCAGTATACATGTGTTTTGTGGACTTGGAGAAGGCATTTGACTGTGTACCCCGGGAAGTCCTGTGGGGAGTGCTCAGGGAGTCTTATTGTTGCGGTCCGCTCCCTGTATGATCAGTGTCAGAGCTTGGTTCGCATCGCCGGCAGCAAGTCGGACCAGTTTCCAGTGAGGGTTGGACTCCGCCAAGGCTGCTCTTTGTCACCGATTTTGTTCATAACTTTTATGGACAGAATTTCTGGGCGCAGACAGGGCGTTGAGAGTATCTGGTTTGGTGGCCGCAGGATTAGGTCTCTGCTTTTTGCAGATGATGTGGTCCTAATGGCTTCATCTTGCCGGGATCTTCAGCTCTCACTGGATCGGTTCGCAGCAGAGTGTGAAGCGACCCGAATGAGAATCAGCACCTCCAAGTCAGAGTCCATGGTTCTCGCCCAGAAAAGGGTGGAGTGCCACCTACGGTTTGGGGAGGAGATCTTGCCCCAAGTGGAGGCGTTCAAGTACCTCGGAGTCTTGTTCACGAGTGAGGGAAGAGTGGATGGGTGGGGCGTCTTCAGCAATGCGGACGCTGTATCGATCCGTTATGGTGAAGAAGTAGCTGAGCCGGAAGGCAAAGCTCTCACTTTACCGGTCGATCTATGTTCTCATTCTCACCTATTGTCATGAGCTATGGGTTATGACCGAAAGGACAGGATCACGGGTACAAACGGCCATTAGGAGTTTCCTCCGCCGGGTGGCAGGGCTCCCCCTTAGAGAGAGGGTGAGAAGCTCTGTCATTCGGAAGGAGCTCAAAGTAAAGCCACTGCTCCTCCACATCGAGAGGAGCCAGATCAGGTGGTTCGGGCAACTAGTCAGGTATGCCACCCTAGCGCCTCCCAAGGGAGGTGTTTCATGCACGTCCGGCCATGGGAAAAACCCAGGACACGTTGGGGAGACTATATCTCCCGGCTGGCCTGGGAACGCCTCTGGATCCCCAAGAGGAGCTGTGCGAAGTGGATGGGGGGAGGGAAGTCTGGGCTTCCCTGCTTAGACTGCTGCCCACGCGATCCGACCTCGGATAGGCGGGGGAAGATGGATGGATGGATGGACTTTAATATTATAGTTAATATTTTATAATTTTTTATTTTATTAAAAGCGGTACATATTTGAAACAGTAACGCTATATCTCCTAATGTACCTTTTTTACAGCCGTTTGTGCTTCTCTGCGCCAAACGGGCAAAGCACATGGCATCCTCTTTGGCTGACGCTCACCCCCACCCCTGGGGTGCATGAGGAGGGTTCTTTGACACTCAATGACATAATGCGCTGGGGATCAAACTTATAAAAAAAAATTCTGGTGACTCCCGAGTGATGCGATGCTTTGGTCAGCAACTGCATTTGGATTTTGGTGAGTGACTAAAGCTTTATTTACACACTTGCTTGAGATCAAACTTATAAAAAAAAAAACCGGTGACTCCCGAGTGATGCGATGCTTTGGTCAGCAACTGCATTTGGATTTTGGTGAGTGACTAAAGCTTTATTTAAACACTTGCTTGAGAACCTATAACCTCTCCGTGTAGCGACTTTATCACTAATCTCATCTGTTAATGTTGTAAACTTCTGTTAGCTACTTAGCACAGCCGCTAACGATAGCTCTTCCCTGTTGCTCGGTCAGTGTGTCAAATGTTTAGCTACAACTCGGTTTAGAAGTGCCTCTCCCCACAGCCTGTGCGGACTAAGCTATTGTATAGTATAGCGGCTGGGTGGCTGAAAATTAGTTTTAAAATTACCAGCCAGCGGATTTCACCACGGTGAGCGAGTAGAAGCTATCCCTGCGCACAACCTTGACGCTATAAACCTAACATTCAAGAACAACATTTACGAAAATTGCTTTGACATAGTAACGGCTAAAGAATTACTTTATAAGAATAAACACATTATGTTACTACTTACAACAAAACTAATCTGAGTACTCTCAACACTGGTTATCTAGCCTCAAAACACTTAAGCGACCTTAAGCACTTTACACGTTCAAGATACCGGTATATATCGTATGGCGCCATTTGGACTAAAAATACAGCGGTATCAGTTTTGGTCCATAATGCTCAGCCCTATCTGCATACCTATTTAAATATGCAAATCATATTTAAACTAACCATTTGCATAAGGTAATGAGATAATGAGTCACAAAGATAATGAGCAAGGCGGCAAAAAAAGAAGAATTTCACTGACAATAGCTTGGAGATGCTTCTTACGAATCACATGAAAAGTGTGTGGTTTAGTATTTCACTTGTTACGCACAGGTTTTTAACATGCATATAGTTGGCACACAGAGACAATGAGAGGCTTGTTTGAAATATCTTAATCTGAACTAAATTAAATTAAAATGTTTCCTGTTGACATATACAGATGATCATATATGATGACAAACAATGTGTGTGCAGTCGATAACTCTAATTACATTAGAAAGAAACGGCTTTTACTTGTTACAAACTACGCTTTAATTTGGGGCCTATTCAGCTGCCCTGTACGGGAACTTAATATAAAGTGCATTTAGAAAGTATTCACATATTTTCCACATGTTGTTATGTTATAGCCCGGACTAAATGAATAAATAATGTTGCCCTCAAAATTCTACAGACAATAGTGACAATTTGAAGTTTTAATTTTTGTAAATTAAAAAAAATACAAAATCAAATGTACTTAAGTATTAACAGCCTTTGCTCAATACTTTGTTGATGCACCTTTGGCAGCAATTACAGCCTCAAGTCTTTTTTAATATGATGCCAAAAGCTTGGCACACCTATCTTTGGGCAGTTTTGCCCATTCTTCTTTGCATCACCTCTAGAGCTCCATTACGTTGGGTAAAAAAACATTTGTTTTCATCCAGGATGTGTCTGTACACTGCCCTTTTCACTCTGATGGAGCTTAAGAGGTGCTGCAAGGAAGAATAGGCAAAGAGGAATGGGCGAAACTGCCCAAAATGAGGTGTGCCAAGCTTGAAGGATCATATTTAAAAAGACTCAAGGCTGGAATTGCTGCCAAAAGTGCAGCAGCAAAGTATTGAGTAAAAGCTGTGAACACATATGAACATGTGATATTTTTTTCAATTTCTTATTGGCAAAATTTTGGGAACAATTATTTTTTAACGTTGTCATTATGGGGTATTGTTTGTAGAATCTTGAGGGGAAAAAAATAACTCAGTCCATTTTGGACTCAGGGTGTAACATAACAAAAATGTGGAAAAAGTGAAGCACTGTGAATACTTTTGGAATGCACTGTACATAGCTAACATGCTGATAATGTAATGGGTTCTTGCACAACTTTTCCTATGCTTTTATATAAATTGCCTTATTTCACACACGGGGGGGGGGGATTGTTAATTGTTCATATGTCGCTGATGTACACGTCAATCAGTCTGAGGAGTAATTGTTTGACATTTCTTTATTTAAACAGTTGCCCAGCATCACCTCCGAGTGTCGCCAATATATCCACAGCATGTACAGTAGCATTATGCTTTTGACAGCCATGAAGTCAGCATGAAGCACCGCACATTTCCATTGAGTTCTCTCTTGATACTTCTCAACTTCACAGTCAGCAACAGTACACTAAGTTTTTGTACATGAGGCCCCCGGTCTTTTCTGACACTTTTGGCAAATTCAACATGGAAGCACGAATCACTTGGGGTCAAATACGCAACTTAGACAATGTCTTGCCATTCAACCCTGCCACCAAGGCCACAGATAGATTTATGTTGTAAAAACTACCTATTCAAACATAGCTGTAGGCAGTCACAAGCCTCACCAAGTAGATCTTTGTTACGAACATCGATCGCCAGGTTGCGAAGGGCCCCTGACATGGCTCGTACAACTCTGTCATTGTCATGGCCCAGTAGCTCCGTCATCATGGGTAGGCCTTTCTCCTGGCGCAGCAGGGCACGGATGTATCTGCCATACTACACAAACAAAGAGTGATACAGGTTTGAATATATTGCTGGCAAAATGTGCACATAATCTTGGATATAAAAAAACTATATGTGAAATCTGTCAAGGTCTACATTGGTAAAATGTGTAAGTAGGAGCATGTTTCACTTCAGAAGTGAGGCAATAGCTTATTTTGAGTCTTTTTGAATGTTGAAATAGGATTTGCTGTAGTTAAATAAATTAGGGTGATCATGCAAAGGGGTTCCTTACTGTCCAGCGTCCAGCAGAAAGATTCTGCACAGCTCCAGCTGAGGCCTCCAGCACTGTGGGATTCTTAGATTCCTTCAACAGAGAAGTATAGATGCGGACCACCTCTGGCTGGAACAACAGCTCGTAGCCTACAAGGGAGAACAGGACAAACACAGGTGGAACAGCAGGTAAAGATGTTGGAGAACAAGTTTAGAAGAGCGAGCAAACATATAAGAGTGTTAGGTGAAGGTAGACGAGAAGGCGTAAGCCGTTACAATGTTGATTAGACTCCTACCTTTAGCAGGTGTGGTCCTCTTTGGAATGTCTATAATGTCGGCAGTTGTGTCTTCATCTTTCTTTCCTGGAACAGACATTAAAAGTTACAGATTGAGGAACATTAAATAAACATAACATGCTGGGCTTGTGGCCAACCTTTTATGTTTGTAAATTGATAATGCAATCATTTGGGTGTTAGTACGAAGACAGCGTTCCAGCCTGTTAGCTCAAATACTACTTCTACTACTAGTAATACTACTATCACGGGACCATTCCACTGAAACAGTGCCATGTGCATCCACAGGAAAGAAAATGTATAAATGCATGTTAAAGAATTGTAGAATGTTATGTAAATATAATTTTAGGATTAATTCATACACCGAAACCAAACGGTATTTGCTGCTTTCCAAAAACTGTCTTTGGGTACCTTTTAAAAAACTATGTAAAATAATTTTTATATACATACATATAAACAACCAAACATGAATGCTGGTTTATATTGAGAGTTGCAAGCAAATGGCAATGATTCTGGGGAAGGGATTGATTCTGGGTTCTTTTACTACCAGCATAGCACGCAGTAAGGAGCTTACCTTTAGAAAACCACTCATCTGTAGCCCAGCGCCAAAAAGCAAAGACAAAAGTAGAAGATCAGAGGAGACAGAAAAAGGAGTGAAAATCAGAAAGCATTCAGCCACATGAAAAAGAGAAACATAACTGAAGCAACTAGTTGGCACCTGTTTGAATCCCAACAACACCAAGAATCAGCAGGAGCAATGGAAGGACACATTTTTCAGATAGTTTATAGAAACATGGTGACAATGTAATATCAGGGTATGTATAGTTTGCAGATAAACAACTTTACTCCTCTAAATGTTAAATGTGAAAGGGTTTTAATAGAACAGGCTAAATGCAGCTAGAGGGGATAAGCTTCTCACATTCGCAACATTCCAGTGCTAAATTGTAGTTTTGTTTGAGTGTGTCCTTGTAAGCTAATAGTCAACCGAGTTGTTCAACTGTGCACAAGGATTTTTTTATATGAGTAACACACCTTTACTCTTTCGGGCGCTAAAACAACCAGCCTTTTGGCTGGACGAGGCAGGGCCCTGGTTGAAAGGTGCTGCTTCCTGGTAGCGCTCACAGCCAGGGATTTCGCGATGAATGTGAAAGGATAGGTTTCTCAGCAGACACACACTGTTCTCTATCAGCTGTAAGGAAAGGAATGCTTTTTTTAAAAAAAAAAAAAAAACAACAACACTCCAAATACACCATGATTGCATATTCCAGATGCGAATTTAGTAATACATGCCTTATTGTCCACATCTTTACAGTCGATTTGGGATTGGACAATGTACATGAGAGAATCCACCAATCCAGTGCACTCTCTCAGCTTTCGCCGTGCTTCACTTCGCTCTGAACTTACGTTCCTTCAATGGAGTAGAAGGTTGAGAGGAGCAGAAACACAAAAGCATCATAAAGTTAAATGAAGCAGGGAAACTGAAGGAATCATTTTTAAATACTACAATTAGAATGGTTAAAACACCCTCACGCCAAAAGAAGCAAGAAAACTCATAATATTACACATTTATTTTTTGTACTGCCATGTGTTTATAGCAATTTGTTTTGGCCCACCATAAGAGTTATTATTATACTCAACAGATATCTATAGCACATCATCAGTATTTCTGATACATTCAGTTATTCAAGGTGGCCCGCAACAAATACATTTAGTACTACGTGTTCGTCCTTGCTCAAGAATATGTTGTAAATTCAAACAAGTATGTATTATATATTGGCTGTAGAGCAGGGATGTGAAACATGCGACCCGCGGGCTGGATCAGGCCCACAAGCTGAGTTTGCGGAGTGTAAAAATGAGCTGCATTTTAAATGAAAGAAACTGCCGTTTTCAATGTGTCCACTGGATGTTGCAATAGCAATTCTGTTAGGCAAGCAAATGGTTTATACTGGGGTGAGCAAGCAAGAAGTACACGATAAAGAAGTGCTGCAGCTCCTCCCCCTCGACCCAGCGTGACATATGCGTTTTTTGGCACCCTCATTTCCAAAAAACACCTTTTTCATTTTTTTTTCATTTCCTTTTTATTTATCTCCTTCATTGATGTGCATTTTTGATCAATAGACAAACTTTTGCAACCCAAAAAATGTACACACCCATGTTTGAGAAGGAACAGGATGAAGAAAATCTTATATTTCCTGCCCCCTTCAACATAATTAGAAGTTAATGGATAGCCCGGATTCAGAATCATACAAACCAAACAAATATATCCAAATATAATGAAAACAAACAAAAAACACACAAAAAACAACAAGTGCAAAACTTCATGAAGTACAAACCGAAAAAAAAAGTAATATACACCTCACGGGATGATACAAAACAAATACAAAAAAAGACAACAAATAAGTAAGACAACAATATAAAGCAATATGTAAACACTTATGGCTTTCCATTTGGTCTTATTATTCTGTCTTTATATATATTTTGCAATTATTTGGAATACATTTCTACATATTTTATCTCATTGTAAAGAGAATTCCATAGTTTAACCCCCACAACTGATAAACACATTTGTTTTAAAGTTGTCATTCAATACTGATGTTTGAAATTACCTTTTCTTCTATGCTCTTCATTCTCAGAAGTTGTGACAAACATTTTTTGTAAATTTGCTGGTAATGTTTTACTTTTGGCCTTAAACATAACACATAATGTATAACTTTACTAAATCCTGTAGTGTCAATAAACCTGAATTAATAAATAGTATGTTAGTGTGTTCTAGATAATCTGCTTTGTGAATAATCCTAATAGTTGATACAATGCCTTTATGTTACTCGTATGTGTTCCCCCACACTTGCACACAGTAGCTGATATATGGCAATATAAGTGCACAATACAAAATACGCATTGCCCTATGATCTAAAACACATTTTACCTAATGTAATATAAAAATACTCTTTGACATCTTTTTCCGTACATTTGCAAGATGAGATTTACATGTCAGACCGTCGTCATTCAGTATCACTCCTAAAAATCTAAGTTCAGAAACCCTTTGAATATCAATTCCATGTATTGACAGATTGATCGTTTCCTCCCTTTTCCTCTTCCAAAACATCATAAACTTTGTTTTTTTTTACATTTTATAATAATTTATTGACATCAAACCATCTCTAAAGTTTAATAATTTCCTGTTCAATAATGTTTGATAACGCTTTAAGTCATGTCCCAAACTGTAAAAGTTGGTGTTGTCCACAAATAATACAAATTTCAATAACTGATACTGTAGGGAACAGTGTAATTTGGCCTGTCACAACCATCATATCTTCATCTCATCACTGCCTGGGGGGCAATAGACTACAGACTGTGGTGAAGTAGGCCGGCTTCGTCGCGTAAAGAAGCCTACAACTTTTGTTTGTGTTTTACGCTCCGTATGCTGAATGGGGCAATACACGATATATATCTAAAAATTTTTTCCAGGAAGTAAAAACAAAACACAAAACAGTCCTAGTTACCTGAGATACTAAGTATATCATTATTTTCCATCCATCCATTTTCTACCGCTTGTCCTTTTTAGGGTTGCGGGGTGTGCTGAGGCCTAAATATTGACAGACTAATACAAAACAATGCCTTAGTCAAAATAATGACTTATTTGGGAAGCCTGTAGTTGATTTTTATTATGTAAGTGGTATATTTTTATCAACATGTGATAGCAGGGACCCTGCCATTAAAAACTAGGCTGCTACATCCCTAATGATTAATGTAACTATAGCTGAGAAAATAGTACAATAGCAATAGGAGAGACTATTCATCCCTGAACACAATAGAATTCATGTAGGCTTTATGATACTGTTACATTATTATATCCACTATCACCGCTCTGAATACGCACTGCTGATTGGCTGTTACATGCGCTCTGAATACACACTGCTGATTGGCTGTTACCGCTCTGCGTGTAACCAATCAGATGGTTGTGTTTATATATATATACATACGTATATATATATATACATACGTATATATATATATATATATATATATATATATATATATATATATATATATATATACATATATATACAAACCCCGTTTCCATATGATTTGGGAAATTGTGTTAGATGTAAATATAAACGAAATACAATGATTGGCAAATCCTTTTCAACCCATATTCAATTGAATGCACTACAAAGACAAGATATTTGATGTTCAAACTCATAAACTTTATTTTTTTTTTGGAAATAATGATTAACTTAGAATTTTATGGCTGCAACAAGTGACAAAGTAGTTAGGAAAGGACATGTTCACCACTGTGTTACATCACCTTTTCTATTAACAGCACTCAATAACTGTTTGGGAACTGAGGAAACTAATTGTTGAAGCTTTGAAAGTAGACTTCTTTCCCATTCTTGTTTTAAGTAGAGCTTCAGTCGTTCAACAGTCCGGGGTCTCCTCTGTCGTATTTTACGCTTCATAATGCGCCACACATTTTTGATGGGAGACAGGTCTGGACTGCAGGCGGGCCAGGATATTACCCGCACTCTTTTTTTACGAAACCACGCTGTTGTAACACTTGTCTTGCTGAAATAAGCAGGGGCGTCCATGATAACATTGCTTGGATGACAACATATGTTGCTCTAAAACCTGTATGGACCTTTTAGCATTAATGGTGCATTCACAGATGTGTAAGTTACCCATGCCTTGGACACTAATACACCCCCATACCATCACAGATGCTGGCTTTTGAACTTTGCGCCTATAACAATCTGAATGATTATTTTCCTCTT